>NC_056731.1:1546944366-1547044366 GCF_019279795.1 Protopterus annectens | reverse complement strand
AGTACTGAGCTTTAAAATGTAACTGAAGTGCACCCTACTGAGAAAAAAACAAAACTGTGCATACACTATTGTAACTGTTTAAATGTATATATTTTAACAATGGAAACTGGGACACAAAACATCAACTTCAGAAAAATAGCTGAGATTAAATTACTTTATGGCCGTGTAATAAAAGGATTTTATCTTTCAGTTTCAGTACAGTAACAGACACAATATCTAGAACTAGAAGTTTTCTGTAATATCTTAGAAGTGTTTTATTGTGTTATGATGTCTAGGATCTGCAAAGATATGAGGAAAAACCCTTCTGTATGTATTTTCACAGGTAGATGCTAAATGCTGTCAGCTGCATCAGTGGTGGTTTTCACGTGGGATAGAGTCAGATGGCAAGAAGTGATGTCATTCTGCAAGCTCTCCCAACAGTAATATTTGAGATATTAATTTAAGAACTCTCTGAGAGAGACTGAGTATTCTGCATTTTGTCATTGACCTGAAAGTAAGATCCATTCACCACACATCTGCCTTGCTCTGTAAGTCTTTGGAGCAGTATAATTCTCTTACATACAGTCAGAAATATAGCAATGCCAAATGTAGATGTTGTTCTTTATTTATTTGAAATTGCCTGCAATTTTGTTTTAAATAGTTCCAGTGATATTTAACTGTGATTATATACTGAATATTTTCTTGTTCTTTTATTTGTTATTATTAAATATATTTAATTATTTCATTGTGGATGACATTTGTGAGAGATATTTAAGTTCTGAAAGTAATTGAATATTTATTTGGTGACACTGTGTAGGCCACTCCAAACAGCCTTGCTCTTGGTCAAATTGACATTTGTATTAACAGTAACATTACACAGTAAGATTGGACACATTTTGTTAAGGGCCTTAAAGTAGCTGATAAAGAGCTGGCTGGTGGCAGTGATAACTACCTTATAGTCTGGGTTAAGGGGTTATAGCTAGTAAACATGTACCAGCCTTTCCCGTGTGTGTGTGTGTGTGTGTGTGTGTGTGTGTGTGTGTGTGTGTGTGTGTGTGTGTGTGTGTTTGTCAGCTACTTGGGCAGGGACACAAAGCACTGGTTGGACAGAGAGGGTGCTGTAGGTCTTGGCTTGGCCAGTCAGCTGAGATATCAACTCTATAGCTGTGCCAGTGGGGAGTCTTACTGAGGATCTGGAGAAAAAGGGAGAAACCAGACCCAGACTGACTGTGGTCTCTGTGGGCCCTTAAGGGAAATTGTGCTTGATGCAGCTAGCTGCATCTGGAAATACTGTGTGTGCAACATGTCATCCTCCCAATGTACATCACTTACTGGTGCTAGTGGTGAGGATTGAGGCTCCATGATTACTGGGCAAGTGGTGCGGCATCAGATATATTGGAGGGCAGTGGTGGGATATACACATATTAGGATTCAGTGGTGTAGATATTGAATTCCTGTAGCCTGTAATCAGATGTCACTAAAGAACATTTTGTGCTCTCAATTAGCCATACAGTGAACATTCAGAGTTCCATATCACAATAGTTTTTTTTTTGTTAGCTTAGTCAGGGAGAGCAGGCAAGGATGTCAGCAGAGGATTATGGCAAGCTGACAAGGAGCCAGGTGGCTGAGATGTGCCAAGACAAAGGATTGGTGCATGCCAGCCTGTCTAAAGCAGAGATGATTGTAGCCTTAGTCACAACTGCATCACAGACCAACAACCATTAGGACAACCAGACTGGCCTAGGGGAGGTAAATCTTTCAGAAAATGGGTAGTTCAACCTTACCACAGAGGACTTAAAATCCATCTGAAGTTAAACAGACTTGAACTGGAGGCCATATGTTTCAAAATAGAATGAGCAGAGACACTGAGATGTCTGGAAGCCGAGGACAATGAGAAGCAGAGGCAACACAAAAAGGAGATGTTGACTCTGCCAGTGTGATGGAGGTAATGGGGAAGAGAATAACTGAACTCCATAAGCATCAAAGGTCAGTAAATTTCTTCCACAATTTACAGAGGGTGATAATTTTGAGTTTTATTCATAAGTTTCAGAGTGTGTGTAAACAGTATAATGTTTAGCAAGGGATCTAGGTACCGTTCCTGTTCTCCTTACTCCATGGTAAAGCTGTGACTGCTATTTCTAAATTGTCTGATACTGATTGTTTAAATTATAATACAGTTAGAAACTGTTTGTTAGAGTGTTTTAAGTTAACACCTAAAGCTTATAGGAAAAAAATTCATTAGCACAGATGCAAGGCAGATGAATGTGTGTGTGAATATATTGGTGAGTTAAGCACATATTTTCATAGATGTGTGAGTGAGTGAGTGTCAGGTCACCACTTTTGAAGGGCTAGCAGACCTTTTGGCAATGGAACAAGCCCTTAGCACTTTACCTGAGGGCATAAGAATCTGGTTAAAAGATAGAGAATGTAACACATCAAATGAGTTGGGGGAAAAGGAAGACCTATACTAAGCAAGCAGGTCATCACTGCACAGGAAAGGGATACCCAGTGCTACTCATTGGTCTAAGGGAATCCATGGTAGGCAGCCTAAACCACACCAACAGAGTACTCCAGTAGCAGAGGAAGTACTAGTTCAGGTACATGGCCAGGACCAAGGCTTAAATATTTTAAATGCAACCAGAGGGTGATAATTTTGATAGTTTTATTCATATGTTTCAGAGGGTATGTAAACAGTATAATGTTGACCAAGGGATCTGGGTACTGTTCCTGTCCTCCTTACTCCATGGTAAAGCTGTGACAGCTATTTCTAAATTGTCTGATACTGATTGCTTAAGTTATAATACAGTTAGAAGCTGCTTGTTAGAGTGTTTTAAGTTTACACCTAAAGCTTATAGGAAAAAGTTTCATTAGCACAGATGCAAGGCAGATGAAAGTGTGTGTGAATATATTGCTGAGTTAAGCACTTGTTTTCATAGATGGGTGAGTGAGTTAGTGTCAGGTCACCACTTTTGAAGGGCTAGCAGACCTTTTGGCGAGGGACCGAGCCCTTAGCACTTTATCTGAGGGCATAAGAATCTGGTTAGAAGATAGAGAATGTAACACATCAGATGAGATGGGGAAAAAGGAAGACCTATACTAAGCAAGCAGGGCATCACTGCACAGGAAAGGGATACCCAGTATTACTCATGGGACTAATAGAACCCATGGTGGGCAGCCTAAACCACACCAACAGAGTCCTCTAGTAGTAGGGGAAGTACTAGTTCAGGTACATGGCCAGGACCAAGGCTTAAATATTTTAAATGCAACCAGTGGGCCCATGTAGCATATAGATGTCCACAGAGGCAAGGTGGAGAACAAAAGGTGAGACAGCCAGTAAGTGGGAATGACATAATGCCAGCAGTAAGTTGTGTGGAGACAACAAGGGCACCAAACCACTACAATAAGTTATATCCTATCTTTGTAGATGGGAAACAGATCACTGTTAAGAGCATCACACCCTCTGACCTAACCATTGTGAAGCCTGCAATGATTAAAGAGGAGCACTACTTGCCTGGGCAGTCTACTCCAGTCAGAGCTTTAAGAGAGACCCCATTGCAAATACCTTTGGCTAAGGTTCACCTTGACTGGTTGGGTGGAAAAGGAAGCAAGCAAGTAGGAGGGCTTGAGGCTATCCCTGCAGATGTCCTGCTAGGGAATGATTTTGATACAGTACCCTGTGCACATTCAGTTACATGCAGTCAGGCTTAGATACAAGCATGTGGGTCTGGTAGCCTGGGGGGACCCAGACAGTCCACAGACTTGAAGTGAGGACTGGTGTGGTGGTTACCTCAGAAAGGCAGCTACCCTGTAGCAGTGAGACTGCAGGTGAGCCACAGCTGCATGTGGGTACTGATGTTCCCTTGGACAGAGTGACTGCAAGGGTTGAGGTGAGTAATAGGAACCAGGCTGACAGTGATGCACTGCTGTCAAAGAATACCAGACTTCCTGTGGAAGGGGTGCTGGGAAGGGTTACAAAGAGAGAGTTGAGACAAGCTCAGCTCAAAGACCCTACATTACAAGGCCTGAGGGAGGTAGCTAGGGACACACCTGATTCTCAAGGGAAGGGGGGGAATCTGCATACTGGGACAAAGGGTTACTGTATAAAGAGTGAACCTTTGATGGTGGACTAGAGGGTGAGAGAATACAGCAGGTGGTAGTGCCCAGAGCCTATCATCTGGCACTTCTAGCCCTAGCCCTTGATATTCCCTTTGTAGGTGATATGGGCTTAAAAGAGTACCAAGAGACGTATTATGCAGAACTTTTATTGGCTTGGGATTTTCAAAGATATAACATGGTACTGCAGGACCTGTGAGCAGTGCCAAAAGGTAGGCAAAGCAGGAGACAAGGTCAAGGCTCCTAACGTAGGAGGAAACCAGAGCACTAGAGGAAATCCACATGAATACAGGGAGGACATGTAGACTCCACACAGAAGGCAACCCAGCTGAGAATCAAACCGGAGAACCTCTTGCTGTGAGGCGACAATGTAACACTGCACCATCCATAACAGACTGAGCTACTACGATACTGATGCCTTTGCCTTTGATTGAGAAGCCATTTCAGAAGGCAGCTGTGCATATTGAGTATCCCAAATTCCACAGGGAAAAAGTATATCCTAGTTGAAGGAGATTATGCTACAAGGTACCCTAGGCAGTGGCTCTGTACTCCATTGAAGCAGAAAAGGTGGCAAATAATTTGTTAGAGATTTTCAGCAGGTAGATTTCCCAAAAGAAATACTGACTGACAGAGGTGCCAATTTCATATCAGACCTGCTGACTTGTCTGTGGAAACACTGTGGGGTGAAGCACCTAAAGACCACCCCCTACCATCCCCAGATTAATGGCCTGGTTGAAAGGTTAAACTCTACACTAAAGGCCATGTTACAGGCATTTTCAGACTAGTTTAAGAGGGAGTGGGACAAATATTTGCCCCGCCTGTTATTAGCTTACAGAGTGGTGCCCCAGGAATCCATAGATCTTTCACCCTTTGATTTACTATATGGACATTGGGTGAGAGAAACTTTAGACTTGATTCGGGATGAGTGGGATGGTGAGTGTGAATTCCACAAGGAGTCTGTTGTGGCATGTATCATAAACCTTAGAACAAGGCTCAGGAAACTCATGGACTTGGCCCAGGAGAACCTGGTAGAAGCCAAACAACAGAAAAAAGTCTGGTATGACAGGAATGCTTGAGCTAGAGAGTATGCTGTGGGGCAGCAGGTAATGGTTTTCATTCCTGTCAGACAAAACAAGCTTGGAAGAGACCCTTCAAAGTGCTAAGGAAGGTCAGTAATGTTTACTACATGGTAGAACTGCTAGGCAGTAGGCAGGGGCACAAACTATACCATGTTAATATGTGAAACCTTACCAAGATAGAGAGGCCCAGGTGCTAAGTATTGGCAGTAGGAGGCAAGAAGAGTCTAAGGGGGATCTGTGGCTACCAGAAGCCAGCCAGAGAAATCTCAAATTACTAAGGTGGAGCCTTGGATTGCAGGCATATGATGGGATGGTGCAGCACTCTACTGGGGTCAGCAGTGCCTAGGTATCTGGAGTCTCAAGACAGGTAATGGGGTAAGGTATTCCCAGATAGGCTTAACCTGCTGAAGCAATGTTTCTCAAGGAGTCAAACTAGCTTGAGTCTTCAAGGGGCGGGGGATGTCACAATGTCACAAAAGGAGATAATGCCAGTCCATCTAGCTGGAATTTTGTAATTAATTAGATGTAATTTGTGAATGTCAACATAATTCATACGCTTGTGTTACAAATGTATTAGAACTGTGTGTTATGTGGATATCAAACTGCTGGTACAGAAGTGTGTGTTGAAAAGAGTTTGTAAAGTACTGAGCTTAAAAATGTAACCACATTGTACTCTACTGGAAAAGAACAGAAATGTACATACTATATTGTAACTGTTTAAATGTATATATTTTAACAATGGAAACTGGGACACAAGAGATTAAATTCAGAAAAAATAGCTGAAATTAAATTACTTTATGGCCACATAATAAAAGGATGCTATCTTTCAGTTTCAGCAGCAGATGCAACGTCTAGAACTAGAAGTTTTCTGTATTATCTTGGAAGTGTTTTATTGTTTTATGACATCCAAGATCTGGAAAGAGCTGAGAAAAAACCCTTGTGTATGTATTTTCACAGGTAGATGCTAAATGCTACCATCTGCATCAGTGGTGGTTTTCACCTGGGATAGAGTCAGATGACAAAAAGTGATGGTATTCTGATATCCCAGCAGTAATATTTGAAATATTAATTTAAGAACTGTCTGCGAGAGACTGAGTATTTTGTATTTTGTTGTTGACCTGACAAGAAGATTCATTCACCACACATCTGGTTTCTCTGTAAGTCTAGGGAACAGTATGATTTTTTTACATACAGACAGGAATATAGCAAAGCTTAATTTAGATGTTTTTCTTTATTTATTTGAGACTGTCCTGCAGTGTTGTTTTAAGTAGTTCCTGTGATTTTGAACTCTGATGTTATTGTGATTATATACTGAGTATTTTCTTGTTCTGTTATTATTTATTATTAAATATATTTAAACTTTTCATTGTGACTGATATTTGTGACAAATATTTAAGTTCTGAGAGTACTTGCATATTTATTTGGTGACACTGTGTAGGCCACTTCTAATAGCCTTGGTCTTGGTCAAACTACCATCTGTATTAACAGTAACATTATACAGTAAGATTGGGCACCTTTTGTTAAGGACCTTAAAGGACCTTAAAGTAGCTGATATAGAGTTGGATGATGGTAGGAATAACTACCTTGTAGTCTGGACAGAAGGGGGCATAGCTAGTAAACCTGTGCCAGCTTTTCCGAGATGTGTGTGTGTGTGTGTGTATGTGTGTGTGTGTGTGTGTGTGTGTGTGTGTGTGTGTGTGTGTGTGTGTGTGTGTGTGTGTGTGTGTGTGTGTGTGCATGTGTGTGTGCTTGTGTGTGTGCATGTGTATAAATCAAATCTCACTGAGTGTTTGCGTCAGCTACTTGGACAGGGACACAAAGTACTGATTGGACAGACAGGGTGCTGGGGATTTTGGCTTGGCCACTCAATTGAGATTTCAACTCTATAGCTGTGCCAGTGGGGAATCTTATTGTGGATCTGGAGAAAGAGGGGAAAAAACAGATCCAGACTTACTGTGCTCTGTGTGCTCTTAAGAGAAATTAAACTTGATGCTTTATCTGAAAATACTGTGTGTGTAACTTGTCATCCTCCCGATGTACATCCCTCACTGGTACTAATGATGAGGAGTGAGGCTTCTTGATTACTGGGCCAGTGGTAGGGCATCACACAGACACACACACACATAACAGTTAAAAGGGTCGGTCATGAGATTTAAAGCTCATTCTGTCTCAGTGGACATTTGATATTCTTTCCAAATGTATGCCTGTTTCTCTTACTTGTATGCACTCAATACCTTTTATGTCAACCTAAGCCTTCTGCCCTCCCCAACACCCTGTACAAATAATGATAACTGTGCCATATCCTTGTTTTCTATCTTTTGGATTTGGTGTTACATAAGTCATTTATCTAATGCTCAGGGTGCATAGTTGATTTTGTGCTTAGTATATTTGTTGCTTGTGATACTGTTTTGCTAATTTTACTGCTTTTTTACAGGTTTTGTAATATGTACAAGCCTCCCAAACTCTTAAAGCAACAAAAGCTGGTCTATGCTGTAAATAAAAGTGGGACAAAAGGCTGAACAATAGGGAGACTCTTTAAATATTTTGGTCTTATAAAGGTGGACAGTTGATAGAATAACAGTTTTTGAATCTCGATTTTTAATTTTTTTCTGCGGGATATGAAGCCTGAAACTGAAGTGTACATCATTGATTTCTGTCTTCTGTCTTTAATGATTTACCAGTACAAAAGTATGAGGCCAAACTGTGGACATTCTGTGACAATCATTACTTTTGAGAGATTTGAATGTGTGAATCTTGATGCCTGAGGCATCACTTGTTAGAGGGCACGATCACATAAGTCCATGCTGTCGCATCTTGAAGTCATTGCTGTAAATATCAACACCCTTTTACTTACTTACATTACCAAGTAACAGTATACAAGGCTATACCATTCATTTGTATTATTACACATTTTTTTTCTATTCCAGGTGCAACACTTATCTTGTATATCCAGCAGTTGCTACAGTTTTAGTTCAGGGCTGACTCTGTCTGATGCTAGGAGTACACAGCCATTATGTACATAAGTAAACGTTGGTGAGTGTTGCCTGGCATCAATTTTACTATATGTATGTGCAAAGGATGAAGGTTTTATTTATCTAGCATTTGTTTACCTGGAAAGTCTGACTTGGGACAGGCCAATTTTCGGTGGAGGCCTGGGGAGAAACACTCCAGATGCAAGTCTTTGTAATGTGGAAGGAAACCAAAGCACCCAGAGGAAACTCACTTGAACACAGGGAGGTCATGCAGACTCTGCACAAAAGGCACCCCAACTGAGAATTGAACCAGAGAACCTCTTGCTGTGAGACAACAATGCAAGCCACTGCACCACTGCATGTCAGCCCCTTAGAAAGTGACCGAGTGTGCTACACATTGCTTCTTAGCCAATGTGAGGGCATATTGAGCATACCTACGTCTGCCTACACACAGTGGCTGCTGGTTCTCCCTCTGACTCTTCACCTGCATGTGCCTATGGTGACCTTGACAGTGGTGGTGGGACATGTGACCCTTCCACTTGTTGATCCTACTGAAGCTGTTTTATCAAGATGATGTTGTGAAACATGGTTCAGATGGTTACGATTATAGTGCATGTACAGGGACTGTAATGCAGAGCTCCATGAGATGTTTCTAGGCACTGGAATCATCACTGCAGCAGCCCAAACACATGTTTTATGATATTTCTTGTTTGAGCATGTGCCTCATTATAGTATTCTTCAGTTGGTTTGCATGGATTTCTGATGGCTGTCATGAACCACAGTTCCAGTGCATAACCTGCATCCCTCACTAAATGATCTTGTGTGATATTCCCCCTAGTAAATGTGTCATACAGTTTGGGGTTGTGCAAGATATCTGAGTTGTGGTAACTGACTGGTTTTCCAGCACATGCATTCAGGATGATTCCCTTAGTGTTATGCATGACTTGGCAGCTAATGGAGTGGAAGCCCTTTCTATCTATGTACATTTTTGCCTGTTCCCCAGGTGGTGCTTTCATCTTTATATGTGTCTGGTCTATGGTACCCAGTACTTCAGGGTAGTGTGCTACAGGGTAGAACTCCTGCATGTCTGTGGCCCTGTCTTCAGGTGTATGGAAAAAATATATGCAGTCACTGGTATGTTGAATCATAGCATTCAGGAATGGAGACTCCTGGATGCTGATATGTGTGACCCCCTAGCATGTCCCCTGTTGGTCTCTGAAAGGTTCCTGTAACTAAACTTCTAAGTGCTACACATACCTTTATCTCCTCTGGTATTGGTATCACTCTGTTTGCCCTTGGTCTGAGGTGAGGACGACAGCGGTTGCAGAGTTCCTGTAGTGTGTCTCTTTCCACCCTGTAGTGCTCTACAATTTTCACCTCCTACAGATTATAAAAAGTTAAACAGGGTCTAAAACTCCTTTTCCTTTTGGCCATGGTCTATTGGCAGCAGCACTGACTTCAGCCTGTTGCACATACTCATGAATTAAAGCTACAGCAGCCCCTAGCATTCTTTTTGTGTAGACTCCTTTCCATGGCTGTATTCCAATAGGTTTTGGAATTTGCAGGGAAAACCAGCACCAAGTCTACACAGTTGCTTTATAACTTGTTGAATAGATCCTCCATCTTGGATTGGATGATTAGTATACAATTCAGCTGCTTATGCTGTAATTAGCATACTATGGTGTTTACCATGTTTGCTCGGCTCTACACACCATGTACAGTCACTTACTGAATCCAAAATGGTGTTCTATCATGTGCAAGTTGTGGTGTGACATGCACACAGATTTATCAGACCATGTAGGCCTTATTGAATCTGCCCCACTGTTAATCACGTGAAGGTACTCATGAAGACTTGCAGATTAATTAAATTACAGCAATACTTTTACTATTATCTCTCCATTCAGACCCAAGTAGTTCGATTTCGATTTGGACTTAAAAATGAACAAGTAAATCTTTGGTTGGTGATATTTTAGAGAAGAAATCAGAAGGCAATACTTTATTAGGGATTTTAGCCGTATAAAAAGGGGATCTCAAAGGCAGCTTGAGTAGTTTTATTACAGATATCAATGTGACTTATATAAGCAACTTAATTGAAAAAGAAAAAGAAAAAAAGGAAAACTTCCCAAACTAAATCCATTTCAAAGGAATCATTTCATAAATCAGGTTCATGTCAAGCATGCCCTTAGTTTACAAAGGAACCAAAGAAATCAATATTTGCTGAGTTAGATAATACTTATCAGCAGTCATTGCACCTAGTATGTGTTTATTCACACTGACCTCAACACATGTCCATTCTCTGAAAAATAATAGAGCCACACTAAAACATAATCTTGTACACAGTGGCAATGAACAAGCAGATTAACAGGAATCAAATTATCTACATTGTGAAACCACAGAGTCATACAGCAGCCAAAGGAGCACTCCATACCTGTACATAGACAGAATACTGGGCAGCTGGCAATACAGAGAAATTAAATCCACTGGGTAGGATTTACTAAATATACCCTGACAGAAAAGACTGCAGTACACCATTCAAGTTCATGATTCTGTAACCAGTTTATATTAAAGTGGGGTTTTCTGCATCAGTCCTGAAGCACTCAGAGAACAGAGTCTGATACATTCACTTGTCATTATGTTCTCAATAACATTATCACTTACACAGGGACAGGTGTACAGGAAGAGTTAATAATACATGGCAGCTTCTGTCTACTGCTGCCATCATTGGGCAGATGTTTATTGTGATCCTTTCTATTTAAATATGTTTTGTGTTGAAGAAAAGTTTAGCAGTGATGTTGCACATTATTCTGTATAATGCATCGTGTAAAACCAATTGCATGGAAAGCATGTAATAAGTAAACAGGTGCTACTGCAATGCGGATAATAAGCAGGTAACTTTCTATTTTATGAATGCAGTGCAGCAGCTCTGAGTGTAGACCTGATATGTAAATGAAATATTGTTTGAAGTAGTACCCCTAATAATAAGCAAATTAAGGAAAGAGCTGATGTGGAATTGTCCTGGTGGTCTACCCACAAGGGTAAGATCAGGCTGCAAAGTAACAGGGAAGGCTAAGAAATTCCTGACAAAAATTTTAAACATGAGCTGAAGTTTGGATAGGACAGGGATGATCAACAGATGAATAATTTGTATGCGAAGATTCTAAGTGATGGGCACATTTAAAGAAAACTAGATAATAATATGAACAAGATACGCTGTCTGAAATGGGGATGGATTTGGCAATATTGGTTATTATCAATTAAGATAAAGAGTAGAGAGATTATTTTAACCTCAGAGTGTACATTGCTACAGATGGCATCAAGGTAATCATAATCAGAAAACAAAAATATGCCCATCCATTTATTCCCTTATTCATCTGCATACTGTCATAACAGAACGTCATATCATTACTCTCTTACTGATTCTACTGTTTAGAAAGATTTAGTCTGTTCTTTCAAGTATGGTTGCTATATCAACCAACTACAGATGAAGCTTTAGTGGTTTACAATACAACTGAAGATACAACTGCTTTAATGTTCCTGCATAAATTTTTTGTACTCTTTCCTCAGCAAGATGCTATGAAGAAATAAGATTAACACAAAATGGGACTGAGAAGCTCAGATACGAAGACAGACACAGAATGCCATACACAATGGCTGTCATTTATGAAATTCAGCGCTTTAAAGTTATAGTCCCTCTCTCAGTGCCACATGGCACAGTGAAAGATGTGTCATTTCATGGCTATATCATCCCAAAGGTGAGTTTAGATATTTTTACCTTACTGTCCTTATCAATAATGTGAAAAAATAAGAAAATGTATTTATAGCTAATATCTGGAGGGAAGCAATGAGACAGTATCATCTGCTTTGACTATATATACAAAAAGACCGGTATCTACACAGGATAACTTGATTGACCTCTATCAGTGAAAGCTTTTCTGAGGAACTATTAGCAACTGACTATGATTTAGAAGATGATCTGTAGCTACTGAGTATATACTGAGGGTTCATTTTCTATCTAACACTTGTAGAATAAATGGTATCTACCTAAGATATCCTCAGTGACCTTTACTCATTGGTAAAAACTACAAGAAAAACCTAGACAAGCTAGAGTTTTCACTGTTGATACTGTAAACCTCCTGTAATAGAAGCTCATGGGATATATGAACATGACCCCTTAGGGACATCAAGTGTTTCAGCTACATGGCTTCTGAATGCCCATGACTTTTTACTTTTTTTCTTTTTAAGTCTTTGTGGATACATTCAGGCCAATAAAGTGAAACCTCTCTAGCTGTGAACATGCATGTATCGGCCTTCTTATGACCTAATAAGCACAGCATAAGTGGACTCACATAAAATACACTGAATAACCAGTATAGTCCTAATATAGACTGAGTAATCATTAGATTCCTAGAATATATACAGAGTGACCAATAGGATGTTATAAGTGACTATTATTTGCCCATTTGCTGTCTAGGGTATACAGATTTTTCTGTATCTAACTAGGTTGCATACTGACTGACCATTACCTGCCTATGATGCACAGAATTACCAGCATATAAATAAAATGTTCTGATGATCATTATGGCTCCGGAGAAAATGGATACAAAAAGGCTACTGTAGGAAAAGTTCTTCCATTTGGTTTGAGATTGGTTCACTTACATTGTTTTTGAATTTTTACTGGAGTGTTATGTTATTTATTTATTTATTTTTGAAACTGAAAAATTGCTTCTGAATTGTGAGCAGAATTAGAAAATAGTTATGTATGTATGTCTGTATTTTGTATTTATTTAAGATAAGGGAAAATGTCATGGTTTCATTGATAAATCTTTTAGAAACAAGAGCTGTGGATTTATTTCTTATGATTCATTTGCAGTCTCTGTACTTATATTGACTTCACATTTTTACACCTATGTTTATCACAGTATCATTTTATCTATTTCAAATATTTTGTTCATGGAGTTTTAAGTTATGGCAGAAAATGAGTCTCCTTTGTTTGAGATAAAATTGACTGCTTCTGAATACTGGGTGGAAATGGGAAATAAAAACCTTTTTATTTCTTTATTAATGTGTATTTACTTATCTATTTATTTCATTTTCAAACTTGAATTGAAATATCAGTATAAGACAAAACAATGAATTCAGAAAAATTGTTTTCACTTGTAAATCTGTGAAAAATGCAGATCAGAGATAACATTAGCTGCATTAAGTAAAACCTCATTACTGGCTCATTTGCATTTTCTGCCACTAGTGCATTTGCACGGGCTACCCTTAATACATACGTGAATGCACATACATTCTGAATACTGGGTGAAAATGGGAAATAAAACCTTTTTATTTCGTTATTAATGTGTATTTACTTATCTATTTATTTCATTTTCAAACTTGAATTGAAATATCAGTATAAGACAAAACAATGAATTCAGAAAAATTGATTTCACTTGTAAATCTGTGAAAAATGCAGATCAGAGATAACATTAGCTGCATTAAGTAAAACCTCATTACTGGCTCATTTGCATTTTCTACCACTAGTGCATTTGCACGGGCTACCCTTAATACATATGTGCATGCACATACATGCACAGGTACACACACGTGACATCAGACACAACCCTTGATTGGACTCAAAGACACACTCACCCTTTCAACAAGATGCACCCTCTGACACACACACACACACACACACACACACACACACACACACACACACACACACACACACACACACACACACACACACATCTGGCACTTTTCATACCCTTACAGACAAGCACACCCACTTCCACACACATATGTTGTTGAACTTATGACACCATGACTTTTTCTGCTGAAAGTAATGGTAACCTCCATCTTTGGCAGTGTTACATTTTCCCACCAACCATGGGAATTTATTAAGCTGAGCAATTCTGTGAATAAGTGGTATAAATCAAAAGCCACATGAATATCTGGGAAGAACATACAGCTAAATGAAATTTGCTGTATTCCCAGATTACCTTCCTACCATCTACCACAGCCAGTAGAGCCACTTTCCCTGCTGATATGTCTGCTAAGCAGAAGATCACTCTTTGAACCAGAAAGTATTGCCACAAGGAGAAAACTTTTCATTGTAAATAAGGCTTACCAGTCACAAAAATACAAAGATAACCATTTCTAAACCACTGGTAAACATTGAGCAACTTTAAAATTGTAATTAATATCAAAAACTAAAACCCTCTAAAAAATATAGAATTTAAAAATGGAAGTAGTGATAAAGACTACTGTGCTGAAAAATAACTATTTACAAGCTATTAGAAATAACTATTTAAAATAACTATAAAAAACAAGATAAACTATAAAAAAACAAGATTCACCTAAAATGAATCAATATAATTATACATACATACATATATATATATATATATATATATATATATATATATATATATATATATGTACACACACACACACACACACACACACACACACACACACACACACACACACACACAAAGGGTAAGATAAATAAGTGAGGTACTAAATGAGGAGAAATAGAGGTTAATACTCCAGAATAGCCAATGATATTTGTCAAGAAGCTATCTTAATTTTGGACAGTACTTATAACTAAATAACAGCATAGTTGCCAGAAAATATTGTTACCATACATATTTTTGTAAACCATTGATAAAAGATTAATAAGGACTTTGACAGAGGACAGGTCTTTATTATTACTATTATTGTTATTGTTATTTTCATTGTTATTGTTATTGTTAGAGCTTGGAGGTGTGACAGACGAGATCTTACCACTAAGCCAAAAATAATGTATACTTGAACAAATAACTAGAAATATGCAGAAATCCCACCAGAATTATGTTATAACAACAGAAAAATATGTCCTCCCAAACAGCTTTCTATTGACTTTTACATCTCTAGCCATGAAGTTGTATTTTAAAATTTGCTCACCCTGTAATGAGTGAATAACATAAACATGTGGACCACCACTCCAAAGATGATATAAAGCAATTTATTTAAATAAATCAAGATAAAACCAAGACAGAACAAGCACTTCCAGATTTCCCCTTCAGCAGGTTCACAATACACTATATGATCACAAAATAAGTAATAAAATATAGCCAATCAACAACTAGGTCTCCTCCCCTTAATAATAGGTTTCATGGGAAACACACAATTAAGACCAGGTGGTTTATCTGCCAAGAACTCAGCTATTCAGTTAGATTCTATTGTTTCAGTCTTCTTCACTATATCCCCACCTCTTATTGTAGCAGATATAATCTGTAAGACCATGAAAGAAAATGTGTGTGTACTATGCTTAGCAATATGCTGTGTTAAAGAATTATGCTTAGCAGCTAATCTAATGACTCTTGCATGTTGTAATATTCAATCTTTCAAGGATCTGTTTGTCTTGCCCACATAAAATGAACAACAATGATCACACTGAGCTAAATAAACTACACTGCTGGTGGTGCAATCAGCACATAGGTGGGGGAAATATAACTTATTTGTGACAGGGTTGGTGAATTTATTCCCCTTACTGATAAATGAACAAGCTTTACAGTGTCTGCAAGGAAATGTTCCAGCTCTCTAAGAGGTGGTGCTATGAGCTATAGGGGTCCCTTTGCACAACTTCCTGCTCAAGGTAAAATTATTTTTTAAAACTAAGGATGGTTTATTCCCATATATCTTTTTCAATTATCATCATTCAGTAGGATTTTCCAGTTGTCAATGATCACATCAGATATGGTACCAATGTCACTACTATACTTCAGCGATATCCATAAGAGACCTGAATTATATTCACTTGGACGATAAAGCTGCCCAGTCTCCCTGAATAAGAAGGGTTTCCCTCTTGTGTCCCTTAGACTGACCGTCTTCTTAAAAGAGTTATCTATTTCATGTGGCTTATATCCTAAAAATTCCAGTCTAGACTGTAATAGTCCTAGTTCACACTGGAAATCCATATCATTTGTACATAATCGTGAGGCCCTAAGAACCTGCCCTTTGGCTAAGTTTTTAAAAACACGCTTAGGGTGCATACTATGGCATGAAAATAATGCTTTTTCCAACAGGATTTCCTATGAATGGAAGTCTCAGTCCCACTCTCATTGTCCTCGGCTAAATTGATAGCCAAAAAAATCAATTATGCTAGAGGAAACATTCATAGTTTTGTTGTTAATGTAAGCCACAAACATATCTAACTCTTCTCTTGTGCCTGCCCAAATCAGAAACAAATCATTTACAAATTTAGCATAAAATAGGAGCGAATGCTTCCAAGCACTGGCATCACTAAAGATGTGTTTTTCTTCTGAATAGGCCAAAGTTAAATTGCTACAAGTATTAGCACAAGGTGTGCCCATGGCAACACCCTTTCTTTGCAAATAAAGCTCATCTCTAAATAAAAAAAACATTATTCTCCAAAACCAAATGCTTAAAAACGCAGATTAAATGACTTGTAGCAACAGTATAATCACTATGGTTATCCAAATAAAACTTAATAGCTTCCAAGCCATAATTGTCAGATATAACTGTAAAAAGACTACTGATATCTAGCGTCACAAAAAGATGACTGAGTTTTATAAAATTTCTAATTTCGTCTAGCCTCTGCAAAAAATGTGCTGAGTCTTTAAGAACTGCAGGTTCCTTACGTAACAAAGGTTTAAGTTGTGCTTCTTCCCATAATGATAAAGGCTCTGTGACCCAGCCTCTAACCGAGACAATAGGCCTAGGTGGTAGAAACTCAACATGAAAATATTCATATAAATCTTTTTCAATCTTATAGCACAATAAGAGTCTAATCAAATCCATTTTTATGCAAGAAACAATAGCATTACATTATGTTTTGTCAATCAGCTCATAGGTAGAAGTCTCTGAAAGCATCTCTTTCATTTTGCTATCATAAATATCAGCATTCATTACAGTAACAGCTCCCCCCATTTCAGCAGGCACAATAATAATACTACTGTTTGTTTCACGTTCCCAAAGAGCACGTCTTTCTTCAAAAGTTAAATTGTAAAAAACAGGATGTTTGCTCTCCTTCATACCTTTAACAAGCTCTGCCTCACAGGCCCTTATGCAAGACAGGAATAAAAGCACTAAGTATACTAAACCTTCGCCGTGTTTCATTCCTTCTGTTGCCAGAAATATGCTTCAAAGCTAGATTCTGCCCAAGTAACTTTAAGTCTATAACAGTTTCATGCAATGTTGCTGATGCATATGGAATACAACTTAAGCCCTTATTTAGGACTTTTAACTGAATATCAGACAATGCATAAGTAGAGATGTTATATACTAAATAGTTCTCTTGTGAGCTACTCACTAGAGCAAAATCTTCAAGCATTTTCACCCTCAGCTGATTGATCGATCGCATTTGTTCAGAGCCTTTGGTTTCATCGTAGTAGGAAGTTTGTAAAAAAACTTATCACATGAATGCTCCTTGGGTCTGGCTCCTAGCAGGTAATGAATGACTGATGGTGTGTGTTTCTCTTAGAATTATCATCAGCTGACTGCTTCACAACCTTGGCAGTAGCCACATCATTCCTCTTTGCTACAACTGACATACTATTGGTCTGTTGACCCTCAGGTTCAACCTAATTGGATGTCAGGGTCTGAGCCAGTAAGTCATCAGTAGCTATGGAGCCATTTATTTTATCCGCACATTGAAAGATTGCTGCTTTGAGTGGTTTCATTTTGTTTTTTTCTTTCTCTTTCTTTAACTAACATAAAATATAAACCAGAACACAAATTATTTATATATTATTAATTAACACAAAACTTTGAACTTGTATAAAACTAAAATAAAGTTCTCTTATATAAAAATAAAATTTACTGTCTTGTAATGACTAGTCTACTTACTTACTACTACACGCATATAAAATAAACAAATTCTAACAAGTACTACATTGATTGGTGTAAAATTTAAATAAATAAAAATTAAATGAGGTCTAGAATCCAGATTCTAAACTTGTATAAAATAAAACTTAAATAAATACAAAACTGCAAATAAAATTTTTACCTGTTAACTTGCTAACTATTGAAATATAAAGTAAACTCAGCCACAGCTCACACAAACTTAAAATGAAATAAAATAACCAACCAGTTCTTTTTAAAATACTCAGTCACAGTCTTACAGATCATGGATTACTCCCTTTTGTTCTTCACCTTCTGTACTGATGGCCTCTGGCTGCGGCTCTGGGTCTGGTAGTGCTGCCTGGGCCTGGAGGACATGTTCTCTACTGTAAGCTGCAGATGTCCTTTTTGCTGCTTGTATAATGTGTGGTGGGACTTCCACAGAAAAACAGTCACTGTCCTCATTCGTTTTGATTGCTAGCAATGAGTTAAGTGTTTTGGCATGTAATGACTGCCTCAGCTCTGTTTTAACTTTTCTCACCATGCTGAATGCTCAGGTTCACTATTCGAATGTGGAAAATAAAGCAGAGTTAGTATGAGCTGCTTAAAGAGAAGTATTTGTTCCACTTCAGGGCTTTGTAGGACTGTTGACCAGTACCTGAGGAAACATGTATATATTTCAGAGACCCGGCTATGCTGTTGCTGTGGCAGGTTGATGTTAACAACTTTGTATATGCCAAGATCTGCCTTAAGTTGAGTACACTGTTCCCATGTCTTGTAAAATCCTATACGAGTTGCAGTGTTCGTTATAATGCCAATGTCAAGATTTAATTTCAAAGAAGGGTCCAATACACTGACAATATTTTGCAGTACAGCATCACCAACAGGCAAATGCTTTTTCATTTTTAGTAGGACTGCAACATAAAATGCTTTTACTTGTTTATAGAAGGTGTATTCACTTACAGTACCAAATATGTCATCACCATTGTCATGCAGATATTTTTCAATTTTTTTAAACAGCAGGTCCAACATCAAGGTGTTGCTGTTGCAAAATATTACTGTCATCATCAAAAAAAAAGAATTACTGGTAGTACTAATATTATCTAGAAATTCTACAGCAGCATGTGGCTTCAATAACCTGGTTGCGTACTCTTGTAGAAGATGCGGGATATCACTCTACAGAGTTAAAAGTTGACTGCTTCTGGCCTGCAACTGCACATTGAATGTAAGGAGAGACTCCATTTCATACTTCAGGAAAAGGAATGCAAGTTTTACCTGATGACTATTCAGCCATTCTGTTATGAGGTCTATTCTGTGTGACTGGGGCTCATACGATTGGAAGCATGATAAAAGTGCAGGCCACAGATCCAGTATTCACTTTATAACTTTATGAAAACTCAGGCAATGAGTGTGGGTATGTCAAATACATACAAGTGGCTCAATGTTAACGTCTTCTTTCGGCTTTTCCCGATTAGGGGTCGCCACAGTGGATTACCTGTCCGGTCATGATTGGCAGTGGAGTTTTACGGTGTTGAGTTGCCAGCCCAATGCCCAACCTTCCACAGAAGGTACACACATGCACACACTTGCACCTCGGGCCAATTTAGAGTGTCCAATCCACCTACAACATGTGGCTCAATGTTAACAAATAATGCAAATTCAATTAGCTTCTGTTGCCTCTGTGCACTATGTGAAAAGTGGTTATAAATGTCTAATATTAACTCTTCTACATGTGATTTCATTGCTTTCAAACCTGATTTGATGCAAAGGTCTGCTATACAGTGCAGGCAACCATACTGAAGAGATCAGGGCTGACAGTCTTTAATCATGACAGTACAGAATTGTATTTACCAACCATGACTGCACCATTATCTGACAATTATGCAGCCATATGCAGCCATATTATTTGTTGGAATATTGAATCTGTGAAGAGTTTCCATAAGGCAGTTGTATATCGCTTCACCTGCACCTACCACACAACTGGGCATGTCTAAGAACTGAACAACATTTCTACACTTTGCCTGGTCAAAAAATGCAACCAGAATCACAAGGACTTTATTATCCCCCCATCAGTGCTCTGATCTAAATAAATGCAATATGGCTGCTTCCGACAAACTGCTGCTGCTGCATCTTCCTGGTATTTTGGACCCATGACATCACGTGTAATGCATGCACACTTCGTCGCCCCACAGCTCACCTTCTTCAAGACTTCATGATCACTGACGTGTTTTTTCATGTATTTCAGCAGTTGATCTGCAGCACTAAAGGTTAGGTTGTGCTCTGCAAGTAAGAAAATAGAATCCACTTCAGTGCTTATTGCTTTCTGAGCTGTACTTGCTTCTCAGGCTTAAGTGGCAAACGTCCGTCACTTTCCTTCCAGATGCCCGCTTTGCATTTGTCTTGTGTTTCTCTGTATCCATGTCCTGTGCAGATCATGGTGTCCTCCACGGCCAATACTAATGTTACAGTGACACACTTTACAGAATGCATACCCTTGCCCAAGCTTGTTCTCACTTAGCCAATCAAATGATATCTTCCAAGCTTCTTGGAATGAAGACAGACTTCTTTTTTGTCAACATGACCTGTTAAATAAACACAAAAACCTCCTCGAAGCATGAAGACATTGATTATCTTGCAAATGATTTTACTACTATTAGTAAAGAAATACATGACCAAGAGAACACCTAATATCGTTTCCATCTTTAGGTATCTCTGCTTCTGATTACTCTGCATGGGTGATTACTTGTCCTCCTCACTTGCACTGCTCATGCTTAGTACTGCTACTGCTGCAGTTACAGCTTGAAATGAAGATGTTCTTTTTTTCCTGGACCTGGCCTATTTGTAAAATGAAAGAAAAAACTACTTAACCCCCTCTAAGTATGACAACAGAAATTATCTTGAAAGCCACATTATATTACTAACAGAGATATTACTGAGAAAAGGTCTTACCTTTTTCACCTTCAGTGATCTCTGCTTGTCCATGTTGACACTTGGACTCCTTAATGAGGGTCAGACTGGTTCTGGGGGGCTTCTTGCTGCTTGAGCCAAGTTAGGATACAGGCACATCTGCAGTAGAAGTATTTTGTGAAGTCCTGTAAAATCAAAATCTGCTATCATGCAGCAACCAGTCAGTGTAAGACAAACAAACAAGAAACAGTTTAGGAGAGCCAGCTGGCTTGGGAGGTATGGTGATTATATTAGAGAAAACTGATGCTTTTGGCATCTTTACTCTTCAATCAGATAAGTTCAATAAATAGACAGGGACAGGGTTTATGACAAGCACAGCTAGTCAGTAGTCACTTAGACAAGCACAGCAATGAAGTACACACACACTCCTAGTACAGCATTTACATGCATGATTTTTTTTAAATTCATATCTTCTTCATAACAGAGAAAGACAGCTGTATATGCTTGATAGGCATAGTGTGAAATGTCATGGTGGGAGTGGGACACAAACACAACACAGAAACCTGAATTAGTCTTACACAGAAGCAAGGACAGCTAACATACAAACACAAGGCATGTGTCATATCATCACCAGCTGTTTTACTTTAACTATATAACATCTACACATTACAGAAACTGGCCCATGTGATAGTGTTAGCATATATACTTTGCATAAAGCAGAACACAGTTACTCTACAGTGTTCATACAATCCAAAATTAAGCTGAAAAATGTGATTTATCTGTATTAATTTCTGAACACATACTATGGACTGCATCACTGCACACGTCTAGGACAGAACCTACCCAGTTAACAAAATAGAATACAGAAAGTAGCTAGTGAATGTTTAACTGGCAATACTGCTTTTCAGATCTTTAGCAAGCATGTAAAATGTATAACATGCTTCCCAAGCTAAGAGGCTTGTGTTGTCAAACCTCAACATCTGTGAAAAAGCCTCTTCCCATATGCTGGCCTGTCACTTATAGGTTCTGGATTGTAAACCTGTCACAAAGTTCAATTTAATTCCTTTGTCCAATTTAAGGACCAGAGTGCAGGAGGGAGCCGAGACTAATTGAAACAGGACAGCGCAGGTCTTTTTATGACCCAGACCTGACATCATTCCCCACTATCCAGTTAGCTTGCACAGATAAGTCTCTCTGTAATTCCACAACACCACCACAGCAGCACAAATTAGAGGCTATCAGCTGGTGAATTGCTTTCAAGAACAAAAACAAGTGCAGACAGCATATCTTTCAATCTGTTAGCACAACAATCAGCAGCACACAGCAGTTACTGATAAAGCCAAAAATGTAAGTGGTCTGGTGTGTGTGCGAGGCCAGAAGCCAAGGATATAGTTTAGTTTAATAAATATTGCCTTTATGAAGTAGGTACAATAACATGCTTTGCAGTACAGTACATTTTCTGAGACATATGAAGTCTGACACTAAAAGCAGCTGTCATTACTTTGCTTACTGACTTAGTGCACTCCTCAATCTGCCAAGAAATGTTCATTTCACAAGACAAAGCACCTTAGGACTATTAACTATATACTTCTAAGACAGCAAGCCCTGCGCTGGGTAAAAGTGTACAATACATACACAAACTGACATTACACTATCATAACACAGGTGCAATATTATATTAGCGACTACAGCTTACACATACTACATTGGATATATTAGGTAAACTGTATTGGAATTCATATATTCTGTACTGGTACCCTGCCCTCCATGACAGGGATTGATACTTGATCTGCATTATCATTTTTTATAAATACAGCAAATGTCCAAGTCTGTAACATTTTACTTAGGTGAAAATTTAACAAGTAATGTTATTTAGGTCTGCAGAGAGTATAAAAAAAATCCTTAATGTCATTATAAAAAGTTTTTGGTGAAATGATAAAAACAGTGAGAAGAATATTTAAACTCCACAGGATCCATAAATTACTGAAGCAGGTCTGTCTCCTCATTTCTGACTCACATTGCATTTTATCAAAATTATTCACAGCAGCTAGAAAACACCCTTCATGCAGCAGAACCAAAGGTAACTAATCTATATTTGAGAACCGTGCAGAGACACTGCATCTAGACTGGAAACAGCCTTTGTTACATTTAGCATACTGTGTCCTTCTCTAAGTGTATATAATTTATACATCCTGTTTTTAAACACAGTAAACATATGTGCTTTATGGTTTCAGGAGACTCTGCTGTTCTACATGTGTACTGCCTGCCATTAATACAGTAAGCAAATAAAATAAATAAGCACCCACGCATTATGAATAAAAAAAAAATACTTGTTCGTGTTTTTTTAATCTCAGGCACTTGAAAGATTTTTTCAGGCAAATCACATCTTAAATATCCCTTACAGTAGGCATAAAATCAAACAGCTTTAGCACGATGATATTACCATAGCAAGCCAACCAGCAATAAATGCACAAAAAACTCCAGAATAAGAAAAAGGTACTAATGTAAAGTGCACAGCTTTGAAATTGGCATGCTCACTCAAGCTTAGTGTTGCTTCTCAATGCAAATCTAACACTGCTGCAAAACACAAACACTTAAATACTAAGGTGATCTATATAGATAACACAGAGAGAATTGATGGTTGAGCAAATCTGTTAAAAATATCATTATTTATGCCTGTTTCCCCTAATTATGAAGCATGAGCATCAAATACACACACCCTGTCAGACATAATCATACCTCTCAACTGTATAGATTTTTGCAGAATGTCCAGATTCTTGGCTCATAGTCTGGTTTTCTGGCAAATCACTTGGATGATCAGAGGTTTGTGGTCAATACATAATGACATACATAACTAGATTTGACTTTTACACTTCAGAAAATGTATGTTAAAACAAACCCTGTTACTCTAGCAACTCTACAAGTTTAGAGAGTAAGAGCAATATTTAAAATATGTCCCTATTTCTGGTCTTTTACACCCCCCCCCTCATTTTATCAGTCTTTGTACAGGTTTCTTACTCTAAGAGGTTGAAAGGTATGAAACAGACAATGAACTTAAATTATTCTCTATTTTGGCATGTATTTTATATTGCTTTCATTCAACTTGTAACATAATAAATTTTCTCTGGAGCTTTTATCCCTGGGCTTCTGCTGAAAATGGGTACTTCTTTGACCTAGTTGGAATTTCCCAGTAAACAAATGCCGAACAAATAAAATAAAAATCAAAACAAATAAACTTTTCCTGTGGAAGACCAAAGCCTCTAAACAGCAACCAGCTGAAGATTGTAGAATTCTTGTTAACATCTCAAAGACCAACACTTAAACTTGCAAGTCTAAAGCAGCATTTCAACATTTTCATAACCAACTTTTAGCACCTGATTACCTATCACAAACTGAGAAAGGAAGAAAGGGAGATTTGGAGATTCAGGAAAGGAGACAGAGTCAAAAAGAAAGAGAACAAAAGAGATCAGAGAAACAAATACACACATACAAGAGTCAATGCAGTGCACTATAATATTTGTTTCAAAGAGCATAGGCACTAAACAGCACACTTTTCCATAGTTATGAACAGCTGGCCTATCTTACACGTTGAAAAAAGATAACTTTGTCAAAATCATAAATTAAGAATATACCTTAATGGGAAAGAAATAGGAGCTTATAATAATAAGCAGCTAGTTATTATGCACCCTTCTGCTAAAAGAATGCTGTTTGGACCCGTGAGTTTCAAAAGTCTCAAATTAGAAACATATTTCAAATTTTTTTGTTTCTTAGCAAATGTTAATACCATTTCACAATCATAAAAAAGTGCTATTGCTGTATGAAGATGGAGGCTTCCTTCTAAAAGCAGCAGCCACAGATATGCTTTTCCTTTGCTTCTTAACACTGCACACTGCTTTGTATACTACTAGCCTCTTTCAAGTACTTAAAACCACTGCAGGGGCTCAGTCAGTCTACTACTATGACTCAAAAATTTCATTTTCTTTCTTATATTTTTCAGCTTTTTATATTATTTATTTTGTTTTTTTTTATCTGCTGGTGGTGGAGGAGCCAGGGGAAGAAGCAGCAGCAGAAGAAATACATTTTTTCATGATTGATCACCACCACACAGCCACGAGTCCATTACACTTGTGTTCTTGTTCTTGTTTTGCTGCTCTGACTGCTGCTGGCGCTGGTGCTGCGGGACAGGTTGGTTCAGGAGGAGGATCAGGAGTTTCATCCAGGAGTCCAGGGCAACACAGTCAATAACACACTTTAAATAAAAAAAAAACACACTGCTATAGTCTGCTAGCCTAGTACTATCTCTGACCGCCACACAGCTCTGAGTCCGTTATACTGACTTAGTTGGTTCGGTAACGGTTCCCCTCGATTGTTCAACTTCTGTGTCTGTCCCACCCCTCTCTCTCTTTATTCCCTATCTCAGACAGGCTGTTGCAGCATGCGAGACATGTGAGTGAGGACGAGACCAGCACGTGCACTGCTAGTGTAAAAGTAAGCGTACTCGTCTCTCACTCACTCAGGATGGCATACCAAGATAACGTATCAACAATACATTGTTGCGTGCTGTAAGGTTAGGTAATTAAAGTGCATGCAATGGTTTTGTATAACATTTTAACGGAATACTCCCTAAGTATATTGGCACTATTAACAATAAAACTCCACTCCTGGGTCCCGACTCCCCAGTGTTTTTTTTTTTCCAGCCAAGGCTTTTTCTGGGGTTTTTTTTCTGACTGGTGTAAAGAAAAAACTAAGGAGTAGGATGCATCTGAATATGTTCGGACTGGAGAATGGTTCATTTATACTACCAGACTGATATTATCAGTTTAAGGTGAGCTTTTATGTAGAAGAAGTGAAGACTGGGAGTCATGCATCAAAATTATATGAGATTCCATTATCGTGATTCGTGACAGAGACAGACTCCAAATAAATGTTGATAAAATGATTACATGGGTATTGGGAAATTGCAGAATACTAATACATATACTTAGGTTAAGGTGAGAAATACTTCATAGGGATATACAGAAATAAAACAGGATTTGGAGGATTTGTTGTGTTACGTAGAAGAAAGTAAGAGTTTATACATCAATCAGTGAGGTGAGGAAGGATAAATGTTTTTTGTGGTGACCGTGCCCTGGCCCAGCAATCAAGGATCCTCAATCCTCACCACTAACACCAGGGAGGTCATCTCCTAGAAGAGGAAAGGCTAACTAATACACACGGTAAAGTACAATTTCTCTTAAGTGCACACAGAGATCACAGTCAGTCTGGGGCTGGTTGCTTCCTTGCTCTCCAGGTCCCCAATAAGATTCCCCACTGGCACAGCTACAGGGTCCAGATCTCAGCCTAGCTAGCAAGCTAGCCTCCAGTACCCTCTCTGTCCAACCAGTGCTTCGTATTCTTGCCCAGGTAGCTGAAACACGCCCACACTTTGAGATAAGTATTTATACAACTTCACAGACACTCCTTGGAAAGGCAGACACAGATTATCCTGCTGTGCCCCTTTACCCAGACTATACGGTAGTAATTTCTGCCACCACCAGCTAAAAATTATCAGCTACCCAAAGGCCCATGAAAGGGTGTCCAATTATTACTGTGCAATATTGTTATCCAATTGGTAATGTGACTATTCAGTCTAAGGCTTATTAGAGTGGCCTATTACAATAACCTCTAAAAATATGCACTGTACTCTAGAGCCTACTTCTCTACACAAACCAGCCAAAGGTAAAACGTTTTTAAAATATTTAATAATAAATAATTAAAACACAAAACAATACTACTACACCACAGAGATATCTAAGAGTTCAGAGATCACACAGAAACTTAAAGCAATACAGTAGGACAGGTCTGATGTCAAAGAAAAACACAATCTAACTTTTTAATCTTTAGCTAATCTTAAGAGAAAACACAGTGCTATAATCCTACTTACATACATAAAGAGCATAAGCAGTGCTGGGTTGATGGTCCAAGACAAATGCTTTTAGTCTCTCACTGAGCAATAGTTTTTTTTTTAAAACACTAACAAACAGCTCTGCTAAAGCCCTCCCAAATTACCTCATTTTGACACTTAGGTATTCCAATTATTCACATTACATCATTTTGACACTTAGTCTGGAGTTCCCAGGCAAACAAGCTGCATTATTTAGCAAGCTAACACCTGGTCAGGAAACTACAACAATAAAAGACATTTCACATGTATACTCTATCAATTATTCCTTAAGTTGAGACAATAGAAAGAATGTGTTCAACCAGATGCTTTGGCATCATTTTTTAGATAATTGTAACTTCAAAGAACATTTGAAATGCTTGGCTTGATTTCCCTTACAGCAGATGGCATTGTTGCAACAATCTTGACGTACACAGTTTACAGTGTTTTCTTTCATTTAAGAACACAAGCTTGTATTTTACATTTATTTATACAAATGACAGAATTATGTATCAAATTCTATTTGACTAGGCTGGCAGCCTTTGCCCATCTTTCCCCAATCTTCACTAATACTAATGCTAATACTCCATGTTTTAGCTTTAGGAACAACAGGTCACTTAAACAGCATATTTGTAATAGTGAACCACGCAACACTACATGTATTTCCACCCGTCAGGGTACTTTTCCATGTAGATCATGTAGTGCATGCCCATACATTTATAGCAAAAACACATATATCCATCCAACTAGGCATTTTAAGTTATATTCCAACACTTATTCAGATTGCAGGACTACTGATGTTGTTTACTTTTGTTTCTGTCAGCAATGCCTTGCCTTTTATGTTGGCAAAACCAATAGGCAACTTAAAGACAGAATTTTGGAGCATATTCGTGACATCAGAAACAGTAAGCCAACAAATGCACTTGCCAATCATGTTATGTGCACAGATTCTTCTCATTTCTTCAAATTTTTTGTCTTGCAACACACACACAGAAGTTTGAGAGGTGGAGACATAGAAAATGTTACAGAGAGCCACGAACAGAAATTGATACTTAAACTTAATGCAGAAAGATATCCAGGCCTTAATAGTACTACCTCTTTGATTCCTTTTTTAAAAGCCAGACACCTTAAACATTGACAGCTATTATTATCATTATTATTATTATTCCTTACATTTATCTCTTGGATAATATATTCTATGTAGACATTATTATGCAGATGCAAATGTATTTCATATAGCTTTTATGCAGTTTTTATGTAGTATTTTTATGCATTTTATTACAATCCATACCATTATTTTTACCCTGCAACTGTTATTTTTACCCTGTAACTGTCTTTTTAAATAACTCTTGGTGTATGACATAATTAATTTATGAGATAATTGTTTTTTTACCTATTTAAGCAATGAAATGCACTTTATCTTTGTCTGATGAAGCAACTTTTAGTGCGAAAGTGCTCACCTTTGTTTTTTTGTTTTTATTCTTATTAAAATGCTATTGTGTGTTACCTTGGTGCATTGTATTTATATTATTACTCATTTTTTTGCACCTTGGTTTTACCCGCAGCCGTTTCTTTTCTGTTTCTTACCAGACCCACATGCTTGTCTCCTAGCCTCACTCTACATGTAACTGCACAAGTATATAGTACTGCCTCATCCAAATCCTTCCCTCTTCTTAGATACACTCATTAGTCACAGTTCCGAAGGTTTTAGGTCCAGGGTCTACAGGAAGCCCACTTTTTCAAATGACTATATTCACTACACTAGTAACCATCCTCCCCATGTTTTTAGGAACATCTTAAAAGGTCAAAGTATTAGAGTTGCTAGGATGTGCTCCACCAGGGACACCATGATGTTAGAACTTACTGTTCTTAAACAGTTATTCTTGGATCGTGGATATCCTGTTAGGATGGTCACTGAGGTGACCAATCAAGTACAGAGACAATGGGGATCAAAATATATTCCCATTTTGGGAAACTACAGTATGACAACAGCAAACAAGAATGCACACACTAGCAAGGGAAGAGTATGCATCCTTATGTACACACCCTTCACCAACATCATTATTGACATTATCGGAAGACACTGGGAATTGTTGGCAGCCTTGGATTCAGAGGAGATTCTAGGTAGAGTCCCTAGACATGTGTACAAGACAGCCCCCAATGTTAAAAGATTGTTGGAGAGGGCTAGTACTCATAAGGGTAGTACGAGTAGTGAAGTCAATAGAGGGACAACCAAGTGTGGCAGGTGTAGACAATGCAAATACATTAATCAGGACAAGGGTTTTAGGTTAAATGACATCAATACTACCTATATTAAAAGCTTGAAGGGAAACTGTGAAACTAAGGCCGTGGTTTACGTGGCACTGTGCAAATTGTGTAACGCCCATTATATAGGCAAAACAGAGAGACAGCTGAAGAAACGGCTGTATGAACACCAATACAGGATACAAAAGTGTGACAATAAAAATGCCCTATATAGACACATTGCAGATAAAGGCAGCGACTACAGTTTCCATTTTTGTATTATAGATCAGGTGTTCATCTCTCCTTTTAGTGGAAATTGGAAAAATGAACTAGCCCTTAAGGAAAGTAGATGGCAGATATTGACTGATTCTACACGGAAACCAGGTTTGAACGATTTTATTAGTATCAAACCTTTTTTATTATGATTTTTGTATAGTGACTATCTGCCATTCTTATGACTTAGGGATTTATTTAGAAAGTTAGCTTTAATAGTACCATATGGTATTGGTCACACTTCACGAAGAAGATTGTCATTTTTACTATAAAAGCATTTTATCATTTTATGTATTGTAAGTTCAGCATGTTGCACCATTCTATTATCAGTTGTCATTATTTATTTTGTTTTTATTTAAAAATAATATGGTGTTTTAAGTATTTTAAACTAAATTGATTCTTTTTGATGTTTGCTACAATATGGATCAGATTTTTTAAAATTAATTATGCACAATGAGTGTCTCATGGGAATATACCTTTAAATGTTTTTAAACATTTTTGGTGGGAAATTGAATTAAGTGTTTTAATTATTCAATTAAGGAACATATAAAATGGTTCAACTGGTTAGAATTAAGTGTTCTGAGGAAGACTGTATTATACGGTTGAAAGCGCTTAACCTGTCTTGTATCGCTGAATTTATGTGGAATTAAACGTCTGTTTTTTTTTTGGTGTACGAGCAGTGTGTTCTTGAGTACATCCATCCGAATTGGGTTTTATTTATACAACTTCACAGACACACCTGGGAAAGGCTGACACAGATTCTCCAGCTGTGCCCCTTTACCCAGACTATACAGTAATAATTTTTGCCACCGCCAGCTAAAAATTATCAGCTAGCCAAAGGCCTTTGAAAGGGTGTCCAATTATTACTGTGCAATATTATTGTCCAATTGATAATGTGACTATTCAGTCTAAGGCTTATTAGAGTGGCCTATTCCGATAACCTCTATAAATATGTAATATACTCTAGAACCTACTTCTCTACACAAACCAGCCACAGGTAAAATATGTTTAAAATATTTAATAATAAATAATTAAAACACAAGACAATACTACTACACCACAGAGATATCTAAGAGTTCAGAGATCACACAGAAACTTAAAACAATACAGCAGGACAGGTCTGATGTCAAAGAAAAACACTTAATCTAACTTTCTAATCTTTAGCTAATCTTAAGAGAAAACGCAGTGCTATAATCCTACTTACATACATAAAGAGCATAAGCAGTGCTGGGTTGATGGTCCAAGATAAATGCTTTTAGTCTCTCACTGAGCAATAGTTTTTTTAAAACACTAACAAACAGCTCTGCTAAGGCCCTCCCAAATTATATCATTTTGACACTTAGGTTTTCCCAGTATTCACATTACATCATTTTGACACGTAGTCTGGAGTTCCCAGGCAAACAAACTGCATTATTTAGCAAGCTAACACCTGCTCAGGAAATTATAAAAATAAAAGACCTTTCACATGTATACTCTAACCATTATTCCTTAGGTTAAGAAAATAGAAAGAATGTATTCAGCCATATGCTGCGGCATCATTTTTTAGATAATTGTAACTTCAAAGAACATTTGAAATGCTTGGTTTGATTTTCCTTACAGCAGATGGCAATGTTGCAACAATCTTGAAGTTCACAGTTTACAGTGTTTTCTTTCATTTAAAAACACATGCCTGTGTTTTACATTTATTTATACAAATGATAGAATTATGTATCAAATTCTATTTGACTAGGTTGACAGCCTTCGTTCATCTTTCCCCAATCTTCACAGTTTTAATAGAGGATTTGTTGTGATTGTGTTACGTAGAAGAAAGTAAGAGTTTATTTATACATCAGTTAGTGAGGTAAGGAATGGATAAATGTTTAATATCTTTCTTGAAAAACTGGTAGTTAGTGCTGACTGGGGATTTAGGTCATCAGCCCAGAGCAGCCCTCAGCCACATTCCAACAGGCTGGCAGGCTGCTTGCAAAGCTGATGTCACAGTGCACGCCTCCATGCGATGACATCAGTCCTAAAAAAACAGGGAAATAAATTTTTAAAAAAGGCTGGGAAATTCGGAAATTAGGGAGTGCCACTCAAGAATCATGGCGCCCCATTATTTGGAACTTAAACCCAGAAATAACCAAGTTATTTGGCACAGTTGACAGGTATGCCAGCAATGTAGTTTATTTAGCTCAGTGTGAACATTGTTGTTCATTTTATGTGGGCAAGACAAATAGATCCTTGAAAGATTGAATATTACAACGTGCAAAAGACATTAGATTAGGTGCTAAGCACAATTCTTTAGCACAGCATATTGTTAAGCATAGTACACACACATTTTCATTCATGGTCTTACAGAGTATATCTGCTACAATAGGAGGTAGGGATATAGTGAGTTTGACTAAGACAATGGAAAGTAACTGGATGGCTGAGTTCTTTTTCACATAAAAAATCTGGCCTTAATTGTATGCTTTCCATGAAACCTGTTCTTAAGGGGAGGAGACCTAGATGTTGATTGGCTATATTTTATTATTTATTTTGTGATCATATAGTGTTTTGTGAACCTGATGAAAGGGAAACCCGAAAGCACTTGTTCTGTCTTGGTTTTATCTTGATTTAGTTCATTAAATTGCTTTATATGGTCTTCAGAGTGGTGGCCCAGGCATTTATTTTTTCCATTGCTTTTGTGTTTTATCACTTTGGACGTTTGATCCTTGTTGGACTCTTTTTTATCATTTACCCTGTAAGGAGTAGATAAATCTCTACAAAGGAACTTCTATAACAAGATTTTCCAAATAAATGAAGATTTTAAATTATTTATTTTGTAGAATGCTTTAAATCAGGAAAAGAATGTTATCAAAAGAAAGAGGAATGAGTGGTGGAAAAAGTGGGAGACAGAAAAGACAGACTATGCTAAGAAGGGTGGCTACAAAGAGGTTCAGAGAACAGCTGCAATAGCAAAGCATGAGGAATCTGAGACACTGTCTGTCTTGGTTTTATCTTGTTTTAGTTCATTAAATTGCTTTATATGGTCTTCGGAGTGGTGGCCCAGGCATTTATTTTTTCCATTGCTTTTGTGTTTTATCACTTTGGACCTTTGATCCTTGTTGGCCTCTTTTTTATCATTTACCCTGCAAGGAGTAGAAACCCGCTTTGGCGCATGTTTTGTGCTTGTTACTACTCAGCCAAGCTCCTCGTGGTCTTGCAGAGTGGTGCTAGCAGCAGAGAGACAAAAAGAGCGACTGCTAACCTGATAAAAGTGGGGGGTTTTTTGCTACCACTACCTGGGCGACTGTCCGATCTAGCTAAACTGCAAGTATTTCTGCTTCTTGATCTGTTTTAAACTGTTTAAAGTTGTTTTTGCACCTGCACTTTTAAAGTTTGCCTTGTTTGTTGCATTTACCTGTTGAGGCTACACACTCAAGTGCGCTAGCCTGTGTTACATATTTATTGCATGTTCCTGCTGTTTGTTGCAAAAAAAGAAAAAAAAACAAAAAAAAGAAATTATCCTTGTTTCTCATCTTTCCTGACCTAGAGTAGTCCAAATACAGGCTTTGCTGTATTCTGGACTTTTGGAAAGTTCCTGTGTTGCCCATTTCCTTTCTTGGATAAAGGGAGGCTTCTTTGTTCACCAGTGGCAGTGGGGAGCTTAGAGCAGCCTATCTATCCCTGGAGGAGTGTTCCCAGTACAAGAATCTGGTAGTCTATTGGCCATTTTAGGCCAATTTCTAGCTCTTTCAAGTCCCTCCTGTATAAAACCCGCTTTAGCGTGGCTTTGCACGATTTTGCACGTAGCGCAGCATCGGGCAGCTCCGCTTAATTGGGTTTAAACCATTCTCGGCTCCACAAAGTCTGCTCTTCACTTTTTCCCGTAGAACTGATCTAGTTCTCATAATAAACACCCTATTCCTACTCTAAAGCCTGGTACTTGCTCACTAAAGCAATTATATAAGTCAGCACTAAAAAATTAAAAGCACTACACCCTCGCAAACTCCCCTTGAGTACCTTGTTCCCCATTGGCCCTTTTTTCAATCATAAAGGAATTCCCAATACTATTCTAGCATGTCCAAAGGTCAGTTGTCAATCTCCTCTCTGGTCCAGCTGGTGAATCTGGGAATCTTGAGGCAATGTTACAACTGCCTCATGTACACAGACAACCGTCTCCTCCTCCCAGCAAATTCCAACACATGTGAGAGATGCAACCATATAGCCAAGCTGGAGGCTAAGCTCTCTCAACTCAGTACTGGCATAACCAGTCAGGAGGAGAAGGAAACCACACTCACTACAATTCCAGTCTCACATAGACCTACCATGACAGCAAACCAAACACATAAACACATAAAAACATACTCGGAGGCTCTAAATAAAAATCTGCCTAAGCAACAGAGACCTCCAAAGCAGACACCCAAGCAACCGCTACCCCAAAACAAAACACGTGCAACACATAGCTCACAAAGCCAGTGTGCCGAACAGTCACAGCCCTTAAGGCTAAACAGCACACCTGATGCACTTGTAATAGGTGACTCTATCGTCAGGCACACTGACGTCCCGCTTACCAGGCTGAACAAGGAGAAGGTCACGGTGAGCTGCTTGTCGGGTGCTAGGATCCGCCACATAACACAAGCACTCAGGTCACTCCAAGGCAAGTACAAATATGACTCAGTCATTGTCCATGCTGGTGTGAATGGCCTGAGATGTACCTCCCTGGACTACATGAAAAGAGACATAGAGGAGCTCTCTGAGCATCTAGCCCAGGGTGGTATGACCCTGACCTTGAGTAGCATCTTACCCTCACCAAGAATGATGCCACAATATGAAGACAAGATGATCAATTTCAACAATTGGCTTAAGTATTGGTGTCATTCAAAGGGGATCCAATGCTTGTCAGCCTGGGATGACATGCTCGACAAGCCACGATGCTTCGCTAGGGATGGCTTGCACCTGTCACCCCTGGGCTTTCGGATATTGGCAAAGGCTCTTGCCACCCCCATAGTGCCTTTTTTAGGCAAGGCTCAAAAGACAAACCCACCTCCATAGGTATCACAAGGGATAAGAAACTAAGAGTAATGCTACTCAATGCCAGAAGTCTAAACCTCAAGATGCATGTACTCGAAACTCTCCTTAGCATGGAGAACATCGATATCTGTGCAGTAACAGAAACCTGGTTCAAGGCTCCTGAGAGCACCCCAGCACTACCAGGTTATACCTCATATCATGTTTTTCGGCCCCAAAACTTGGACCGAACCACAAAAGGAGGGGGAGTATCAATATTCGTTAAAGATACCCACACCTCCAGGTTGGTGGCACAGCACGAAGCATCAGAGACTTTCCATGTGCAACTAACAGTGGGTAAAACTGCCTCCTAGTTTATAGTCTGCTACAGATTACCCTCCCAAACCCAGGAACCCCACTCGGCCTTCCTGAGTACACCGGAAAATATGAACGTCTCTCCAAACACCATTATATTGGGTGACGTCAACTACCCAAACATAGACTGGGAGCATTACTCTAGCTCCAACACCCTAGCCCAAAGGTTCCTAGAATTTATAAACTCAAATGCTATGGAACAGCTTGTTACCACTCCCACAAGAGGGGAAAACATACTGGACCTGATCATCACCAACATGGGGACTCTATGCTCCAGACCAGAAGTGTATCCCTCACTGGTAAGATCAGACCATAAACTAATCTCACTAGATATTCACATCCCGACCCCACCCCCTGCCCAGAAAACCACAGTGAAAAACTTCTCTAAAGCAAATTTCACACTCCTCAAAACCGAGGTGGAATCCTTCAAAGCCCCTGAGCCTGTGGAAAATATGTCCCAGACTGCAGAAACCTTTATAAACGCATTCTATGAACACCTTCAGGAATGCATGGATCATGCAATCCCAAACAAAACCAAGACCCAATCCTCCAAAGGCAGGCGTCCTGTCTGGTGGACCCCAGCCATAAACAAACTATACAAAAGAAGGAGGAAGCTATTACATGATAGAGCAAAATCCCAAAAAGGGAAGGCATCTCTGATCAGTATTAGCAAAAAACTACGGGCACTCATAAAATCGTCTAAGGCCAGCTTCGAGAGAAAAATTGCACAGGACACTAAGGATAATCACAAGGCTTTCTTTAGTTATGTTAGAAACCTGGGTGGGAATTCCCAGATATGCTCAGAATTAGTCCAAAATGACAAAAAATACACCGAACCCACAGACATTGCCGACATCCTACCTGACAGGTTCAGCGCAAACCCCCCCCCCCTTCCCCACCAAAAGGGCAAATATCTATCCCAGCAGAGTGCTGCTCCCCTGACATCTCAGATGCTCAGGTAAGAGCCGCCCTCTCCAAAGCAAAAAACACAGCATCAATGGGACCAGATGGTGTCCTGGGCTGCATCCTACATGAACTCCCAGAAGAACTAAACCCAAACATAAAACTACTGTTCAATCTCAGCCTTACTACAGGATATGTACCCAAAGAGTGGCTTTCAGCAACAGTGGTCCCTCTCCACAAAGGTGGTGCCTCAACGGATCCTGGAAACTATTGCCCCATAAGCCTGACTAGCTTGGTCTGCAAAGCTATGGAAAGGATCATCATGGGCCTCATAAATAAAGATATTGGGGACCTGCAGACACTGGATCCTACCCAGTTCGGCTTTTTTAAGGGCAGATCCTGCCTCTTAAACCTGGTCAATTCCTTTGAAACAGTCACCAAGGCCATTGACTAGGGGAAGGTGGTCCACACAGCCTACCTGGACCTCGCAAAAGCCTTCGATACAATACCCCACTCGGGCATTATAGATAAGCTCACCAGCTTAAACATAAACCCCTATGTCACTAGATGGGTTCAAACTGGCTCAAGGACAGAAACCACATGGTTAGAATTGCTGGAGCCATGTCAGACTCCAAACCAGTTACAAGTGGCATCCCACAAGGCTCAGTCCTGGGACCTCTCTTGTTCGGTATATATTTCTCGGAGGTACAGGCCAACACAGAAGCACTGTGGCTGACCAAGTTTGCAGATGACTGCAAACTGGGCGCCATAATTGACTCTCCAGCTGACACAAGCATCCTACAAAAGGGCCTCATAGAAACAGACAACTGGTGCCAGAGCCATGGCCTCAAGCTAAATGCCAAAAAGTGTATAGTCATCCCCTTCAGCAAAAACAAAGTGCCCACAAATTACCACATATATGGTAATCCATTAAGTACGGAAGAAGTAATTAAGGACCTGGGGACCCAAGTTGATAGCAATCTCTCATTCGACAACCACGTGGCCAAAGTGGTTAGAAAATCATTTTATATAGCCCACCTAATCATGAAGGGATTCACATCTAGATCAGGGGAGGCCATTGTGCCTCTTTACTCATCCCTCATCAGGCCCATAATTGAGTACAATGCCCCTTTTGGGATGTACCTTACCAGACACCAGCAGCAACTGGAAAGACCCTAAATGTATCTCACCAAGAGCTCAAACAGATGCAATATGCTGCCCAGTTAAAGAAACTCCAGCTCTACTCAGTGGCATACCACTTGCTCAGAGGCGATCTGTGCCTGACATATAAAGCTATGTCCAACCCGGAATTAATGGACATGCTGCACCTCAGAAAATCCAAATCCCATCGAGCGATGTGCTCGAGAGACTTGAACCTCAGCACTGAAATAAATAAGACATGCTGGAGGGACAGATTCATAACCCAGAGGCTCCCTTCACTCTGGAATAAAATCCCAGTCCAGGTTAGGCAGAGTCCCTCATTGACTCTCTTCAAGAGGAATCTTGATGAGTGGATGGGAGATCATAGATTTACTCCGGGTATCACTTCTGTGTCCCTGTTAGACAGATGCACAGTATACTAACCTCAAAAAAGGGCATAGCAAAATTCATTTTAAAATGTTTGGCGAAAGCCAAACACACTCTGGCTAGGCTTGTAAATGCCCTAGGGCAGATAGCCTAGTATGAACCTATGAACCTATGAACCTATGTACTGGATTTGGGAAAGTGATTTAGCAAATGGCACAAATCAGCTTGCAAAGCAAAGACAGAAAAACAAAGAAAATAGTCATCAGATACCCTTCATAAAGGATACCAGCAACAATCTGAAGGAGAACTTCCTGCAGCTTCTGAATGACAAAAAAGCTGATTTGGACAGTCCTGCAATAGCTCAAAGCCCCTCAGTCATTGGTAGAATAATTGCACGCTATGTACAAAGACTCACTAGCACAAGTGCAAACAATGTCTGGACTCACAGAGGGGTTCTTAGTGGGAGTGGGTATGCATCATGGTTCAGTTCTGTGCTGACTGCTGTTTATACTAGTGATGGAATTAGAAAACTGAACTGAAGGGATAGATCTACAAAGCTGCTGTATGCAGACAATGTGGCATTACAGGCAGATTTTGAGCAAGAACTTCAGAAAATGATAAGGAAATGACATGCAAAACTGAAGGAACATGGGATTAAACTGAGTACAGATAAAACAGTTATAATGGCAGCAAATGGAGGAAATTTGAAGAAGATGAAGACTGAGACAAAAGGGAAAATAGTACAACAGATCAACAGTTTCAAGTGCCTGGGAGGGTTTGTTAAGGAAAAGGGAGGTCTGACTGAGGAATTCATGACTAGAATTAGTGAGGCTGCAGCCAACTGCCACATAGTTTCAGGGTTAGTGTGTGGCAGAAGATTTTCAAAAAAGCTGAAAAGTAAAGTGTACAAAACAGTAGTGTGACCAGTACTGTTTTATGGTACAGAAACCTGGGCAATGAAAGCAGAGCTGCTGAGGAATTTAGCACTGATGGAGATTAAGTGTCTAAGATGGGTGGTAGGATGCACACTGTAGTATAGATAAATAAATGAGGACACACAGCAGAAGGCTAAGTAGATCCAATTACAGAGAAGGTCAAAGAGAGCAGTCTGCAATTGTTTTTGCACAAGTGCTGGAAAGCCAAAGACAATCTGGTGAAAAAGATTTAGGACAGATAGGAAGAAGATAAAAGGAAACAAGAGTACCCAACAAAAGGAATGATGGATTGCATTAGAGAAGACATGTGACAGTCAGGCATGACTGTAGAAGAAGATAAGAGAGTTTCATTGAATTGAAAATGTTAGTGACAGTTGATGTAACACCCTGACCCCATGTTGAAAACAGAAAAAAAGAGGGTGGGTGCTGATGATTTAAGAAAGGAAAGTATGTATTTATTATGCGTTTCTAGTTGTTCTGATTGTTCTATAACATTATGGTAATTTTATATAATACAAATAAACAGGATTTCTTTATGGAATTATTATCTCTGATTGTATTTAAGAAAGACAGTAGATTAAGATAACGTTTGCTTTCTAAGAATAGAATTCCATGGACTTTTTAAATGAACAATTATGTAATATTAAACATCTAGCCAATGTTCTATGTTCATGTTATAATGTCCATGTTCATAACTCTAATATTTTTAAACAATAAATCCGGTAATTGAGATTGTCTTTAATCTATTTTTCTTGCTTGTAAGTGCAAGCAAAATGAATACGACCTAGTGTATTCTCGAGAGGCAAGATAGCAAATGTTTGCTGCTTTAAAACTCTTAATATTTGTTAAAGCAATATTAATATAATTAGAATCTGTTGAAAAATATATGGAAAACTGTATATAATTGCTGTTGTACCCATTGTTGTCATAGGTTCATAGGTTGGTACTAGGCTATCGGCCCTAGAGCCTATAAAAGCTTAGCCATAACAATTCCCTGGATATTTTTTTCCACAATATTTACTTCCCTGGACTCCTGTCTAGCAGGCTGACTGACGTGATCCTCGGGGTGAATATCCATTCTCCCATCCAGTCGTCAAGGTTCCGTTTGAAGAGGTCCAAGGAGGCGCTGTGCTTGACATGTATGGGCATTCTATTCCAGAGTATGGGGAGTCTCTGGGTCAGGAACCTATCCCTCCAGCATGTTTTGTTCATTGTGATGACAAGGTTTAGATCCCTGGAGCGTGTGGCTCTGAGGGATTGGGATTTTTTTAAGTGGAGCATGTCCAACAGCTCAGGGTTTGACATGGCCTTGTACGTTCAGCAGAGATCACATCTGAGTAGACAATATGCCACAGAGTATAGCTGGAGTTTTTTTAGACAGTCAGCATAAGGCATCTGGTTTAGGCCTGTGATTCTTTTGGTGAGGTATTTCTGCAGCCTTTCCAGCTGTTGCAGATGTCTTGTGAGGTACATGCCAAACTGGGCATTGTACTCTATAATGGGTCTAATGAGGGAAGATTACAGTGGGAAAATGACCTCCTTTTTCTGGATGAAAAGCCCTTAGTGATGAGGTGTGCCACACAGAAGGATTTCCAGACTGTTGTGACAATGTGGTTATTGAAGGTGAGACCACTGTCCACCTGTGTCCCTAAATCTCTCATCACACTTTCGGTATTTAGTGTACTGCCACCTATGTCGTGATTCATGGGTACATGGTTTTTCCCAAAGGGGATAACTATACATTTCTTGGCATTAAGCTTAAGCCCATGGCTCTGGCACCAAGCATCTGTTTCTGTAAGGCCCTTTTGTAGAATATTCGCATAATTTGGGGATTCAATAATGTTTCCTACTTTGCAGTCATCTGCAAACTTTGTTAGCCAGAGTCCCTTAGTATTGGCCTGTTTTCAGAGAAGTAGATGCCAAACAAGAGTGGTCCCAGGACTGAACCCTGAGGTACTCAACTTGTCACTTGTCTGGAGCTGGATTTGGAGTTGGCTACTTTTACAGTCTGGGTCCTGTCAGTAAGCCAGTTGGCAACCCATCGAGTGACGTAGGGACTTATGCCCAGTTTAGTACGTTTATCTATGATTCCAGAGTGGGGAATGTGTCGAAGGCCTTAGCGAGGTCCAGATAGGCTGTGTGGACTGCATTACCCTCATCCACAGCTCTGGAGACTGATTTGAAGAAGTCAGTCAGGTTCAGGAGACAAGATTGGCCCTTCACAAACCCAAACTGGGTGGGGTCCAGTGTTTGAAGGTTGCCACTGTCTTTGTTTATAAGTTCCATGATAATGCGTTCCATGCCCTTGCAGATCAGGCTCATCAGACTGATGGGACAGTAGTCCTTGTGGAGTGGGATAACTGTCGCTGTGCACCACTCAGTGGGCATGAAGCCTGAGGTTAGGCTATGATTATACATGACACTTATGTGAGGTGCCAGTCCATTTTATAGTTCATGTAGTACACAGCCCGGGATGCCATCTGTTCCCATGGATGCTATATTCTTAGCTATGGAGAGTGTGGTTTCTACCTGTGTGGCCATGATTACCAGAATTTGGCAATCTTTTGGTATTGAGATGGGCCCTTTAGGGGGTGAGAGGCAGGTGAAGTTGGCAGAAAATTGATCTGCCAGGATATTGGCAATATCCTTGGGATCAGTATATTTAATACCATTCTGTTGTAGCTCAGAGCAGATCAGAGCATCACCATTTACATTCTTGACATAACTGTAGAATGCCTTGTGGTTGTCTTTGGAATCTTTGGCAATTTTATTTTCATAACTAGCTTTGGAAGTTTTTATGAGGGAATCTCAGCTTCTTACTGAGGCTGGAAATGGAGTTTTTTTGTATCATGGGATATTCTTCTTTTCTGCAAAAGTTTCTTCCTTCTGTTGTACAGCTTGTGTATGGCAGGGGACCTACAGATTGGCTTTCTTTTTTGGAGGAGACCGTATTGGTTCTATTTGGGATGGCACGAGTCATGCAGGAGTGGATGTGCCCATGCAGTGCCTTAGTGTAGGATTCAGCAGTAAAACTTTCAGTTCCCGTCTGCATGGGTGTCATGACGTTTGTCACTTCTGACGTGAGTAGCATGAAGTTGGCTTTGGAGAAGTTTTTTATGGAAGTTTCTTTACTGGGGGTTGGGGTGGGATGTGGATGTCAAGGGTGATCAGCTTATGGTCAGACCTGACCAATGATGGGGTGACCACTGGTGTGGAGCATCTATCTCCCATGTTGGTAATGACCAGGTCTAGGATATTGGAGACCCTAGTGGGACAATGGATTAGTTGATCCAGGGTGTTGGAATTTAAGACTTCCAAGAACTGTTGGGAAAAAGTGTTGGTATCCAAGTAGTTTTCCCAGTTAATGGCAGGTTAGTTGAAATCACCCAGTATTAGGATGTTTAGATGTATCTTAATATTTTCCAGTATGTTTAGAAAGGTGTAGTGAGAATCTTGTGGCATGGTGGGTGATCTGTAGCAAGCTACAGTTTGGACTGCAGTCTTACCTAGAGTTAATTGCACCTGGAGAATTTTAGATGCATTGTGTTGGGCAATTAGACTGGATATTTAAATATCCTTGGTGAATATGGACACTCCTCCACCTTTAGTATTTCAGTCTTGATTTGGTGGCCGAAACATGTGGTAAGAGTTGTAGCCTGGTATTGCAGGGGTGTTCTCTGGAGCCTTGAAGCAGGTCTCAGTTACTGCACAGATATTGATGTTCTCCCTTTTTAGGAGTGCCTCGAGAGAGTGTATTTTGAGGTTTAGACTTCTAGCATTACCTTCAGAATTTGCATGGTTGTATATGTTACAGTGGTGGGTTTGCCCTTTGAACATTGCCTAAAAAAGGCACTATAGGGGGTGGCAAGAGCTTTAGCCAGTAGTCTGAATCCCGGGGGCAACAGGTGCTGACCATCTCTGGCAAAGCATCATGGTTTGTCAATCATGTCATCCCAGGCAGACAGATATTGGATCCCTTTTGAATGACACCAGAATCTTAGCCAATTGTTGAAGTCAATCATTTTGCCCTTATACTGTGGTATCATTCTGGGCGACGGCAGGATGCTACTCAGGGCTAGGGTCATACCTGCCTGGATCACATGATCCGAGAGCTCTTCCATGTCTCTTTTCATGTAATCCAGGGAGGTACATCTCAAGTCATTCATAGAGTCATAGGTTGGTACTAGGCTATCAGCCATAGGGCCTATACAAGCCTAGCCGAACAATTCCCGGATATTTCTTCCCATAATATTTACTTCCCTGGAACCCTGTCTAGCTGGGTGACTGACATGAATCCTGGGATGAATGTCCTATTCCCCATCCAAACATCAAGGTTCCTTTTGAAGAGGGCCAAGGAGGAGCTGTGCTTGACATGTATGGGCAGTCTATTCCAGTGTATGGGGAGTCTCTGTGTCAGGAACCTATCCCTACAGCATGTTTTGTTCATTGTTGGGAGGGTGGCCTAATGGTTAAGGTGTTTGCCTCGCAAACACAAGGTGCAGGGTTTAAGTCTCACAAGGGATAATTGGCTAGGCTTAAAATGGCTCGCAAGGGCAGTTAGCTTAGTACTAATCTATGAATTTATGAACCTATGATGACAAAGTTTAGATCACTGGAGCATGTAGCTTTGAGGGATTGGGATTTCCTTAAGTGGAGCATGTCTAACAGCTCTGGGTTTGTCATGGCCTTGTAAGTTAAGCAGAGATCACTTCTGAGTAGACGATATGCCACAGAGTATAGCTGGAGTTTTTTTAGACTGTCAGCACAGGGCATCTGCTAGGCCTGTGATTCTTTTATTGAGGTATTTCTGCGGTCATTCCAGCTGTTGCAGATGTCTTGTGAGGTACATACCAAATGGGGAGTTGTACAATGTGTCTAATAAGGGATGAGTACAGTGGGACAATGACCTTCTTTTTTCTTGATGAAAAGCCCTTAGTGATAAGGTGTGCCACAAAGAAGGATTTCCTGACTGTTGTGGTGATGTGGTTATCAAAGGTGAGACCACTATCCACCTGTGTCCCTAAGTCTTTCATCACACTTTCAGTATTTAGTGTACTGCCACCTATGTGGCAATTTGTGGGTTCATGGTTTTTCCCAAAGGGGATAACTATACATTTCTTGGCATTAAGCTTGAGCACATGGCTCTGGCACCAAGCATCTGTTTCTGTAAGGCCTTTTTGTAGAATATCCACATTATTTGGGGATTCAATAATGGCTCCCAGTTTGCAGTCATCTGCGAACTTTGTTAGCCAGAGTCCCTTACTGTTTGCCTATACTTCAGAGAAGTAGATGCTAAACAAGAGAGGTCCCAGGACTAAACCCTGAGGTACTCCACTTAACACTTGTCTGGAGCTGGATTTGGAGTCGGCTACTTTTACAGTCTGGGTTCTGTCAGTAAGCCAGTTGGTAACCCATCGAGTGACATAGGGATTAATGCCCAGTTTAGTAAGTTTATCTATGATTTCAGAGTGGGGGATGGTGTTGAAGGCCTTGGCGAGGTCCAGATTGGCTGTATGGAGCACCTTACCCTCATCCACAGCTCTGGAGATTGATATGAAGAAGTCAATTAAGTTCAGAAGACAATATCGGCCCTTCACAAACCCAAACTGGGTAGGGTCCAGTGTTTGAATGTTGCCAATGTCTTTGTTTATAAGTTCCATGGTAATGCATGCCATGCCCTTGCAGATCAGGCTCGTCAAACTGATGGGACAGTAGTTCCCGGGATCCAAGGTGGATCCCCCCTTGTGGAGTGGGATAAATGTAGTTGTGCACCACTCAGTGGGCATGAAGCCTGAGGTGAGGCTATGATTAAACATGACACTTAGTTGAGATGCCAGTTCATTTCGTAGTTCATGTAGTACACAGCCCGGGATGTCATCTGGTCCCATGGATGCTATATTCTTAGCTTTGGAGAGTGCGATTTCTACCTGTGTGGCCATGATTACCAGAATTTGGCAATCTTTTGGTATTGAAATGGGCCCTTTAGGAGGTGAGAGGGGGATAAAGTTGGCACTGAATTGATCTGCCAGGATATTGACAATATCCTTGGGATCAGTATATTTAATGCCATTTTGTTGTAGCTCAGAGCAGATTTGAGCATTGCCATTTAGATTCTTGACATAACTATAGAATGCCTTCTGGTTGTCTTTGGAATCGTTGGCAATTTTATTTTTGTAACTAGCTTTGGAGGATTTTATGAGGGATCTCAGCTTCCTGTGACTTTCCTCTTTTCTGCAACAGTTTCTTCCTTCTGTTGTATAGTTTGTTTATGGCAGGGGACTACCAGATTAGCTTCGTTTTTTTGGAGGAGAGCATCTTGACTCTAGTTGGGATGGCACGATTCATGTACGAGTGGATGTGCTCATACAGTGCCTTAGTGTAGGATTTAGTAGTCAAATTTTCAGCTCCCATCTGCATGTGTGCCTTGTCACTCCTGGCTTAAGTAGCATGAAGTTGGCTTTGCAGAAGTTTTTTACGGAGGTTTCCTTACTAGGTGGTGGGGGTGGGATGTGGATGTCAAGGGTGATTTGCTTATGGTCAGACCTGACCAATGACGGGGTAATCACTGGTGTGGAGTATCTATCTCCCATGCTGGTAATGACAAGTTCTAGGATATTGGAGCCCCTGGTGGGACAATGGTTTAGTTGATCCAGGGCATTGGAATTTATGAATTCCAAGAACCATTGGGAAAAGGTGTTTGTACCCAAGTAGGTTTCCCAGTTAATGGCAGGGTAGTTGAAATCACCCAGTATTAGAGTGTTTGGTTGTATCTTAATATTTTCAAGTATGTTTAGAAATGTGTAGTGAGAATCTCAGGGCATGGTGGGGGATCTGTAGCAAGCTATTAGTTGTACCTGGAGAATTTCAGATGCATTGTGTTGGGCATCTAACCTGGATGTGTGAATATCCTTGGTGAATATGGACACTCCTCCACTTTTAGTGTTTCGGTCTTGGTTTGGTGGCTGAAAAGTGTGGTAAGAGCTGTAGCCTGGTATTGCAGGGGTGCTCTCTGGTATCTTGAACCAGGTCTCAGTTAATACACAGATATCAATGTTCTCCATTTTTAGGAGTGTCTCAAGAGAATGTATTTTGAGGATTTGACTTCTAGCACTGAGTAGCATTACTTTCAGATTTTGCATGCTTGTATCTGTTACGGTGGTGGTTTTGTACTTTGAACCTCGCCTAAAAAGGCACTATAAGGGTGGCAAGAGCTTTAGCCAGTAACCTGAATCCCAGGGGGTGACAGCTGCAAACCATCTCTGGCAAAGCATCGTGGTTTGTCGATCATGTCGTCCCAGGCAGATAGATACTGGATCCCCTTTAAATGACACCAGAAGCTTAGTCAATTGTTGGAGTAAATTATTTTGTCCTTCTAGTGTGGAATCATACTTGGCAAAGGTAGGATTCTACTCAGTGCTAGGGTCATACCTGCCTGGGCCACATGATCCGAGAGCTCTTCCATGTCTTTTTTCATGTAGCCCAGGGAGGTACATCTCAAGTCATTCACTCCAACATGGACAATGACAGAGTTGTAGTTGTACTTGTTGAGTGACTTGAGTGCATGTGTTATGTGGCAGATCCTGGCACCAGACAGGCAGCTGACTGTAATTTTCTCCTTGCTCAGCCTGGTGAGTGGTTCATCAATGTGCTCGACTATAGAGTCACCTATGCCTAAAGTGTTGGGTATGTTGTCTTGCCTTAGGGGCTGTTGTTGGGTGGCACACTGGTGTTGTGAGCTATGTGTCACTTTGGTTGTGAATGATGTTTGTTTGCATTTCAGCTTCGGAGGTCCTTGTTGCTTGGGTAGGTTAATGTTAAGGGCCTTCGCATATGCGGGTTTAGTGTTGCTATGTTTGGGTGTTGATGGTTTGGGTTTTGTAGGATTATGTGTTGCTTGAGGTGTAGTGCAGGTGTTAACCTTCTCCTCTTGACTGTCTAGCAAAATCTTGGCTGGAGAGAGCTTTGCTTCCAGTTTGGCTTTGTAAGTGCATCTCTAGCAGGTTGTAGTGTTGGGTGATAGGAGAAAAGGGTTGTCTGTGTACATGAGGTAGTTGCTGCATTGCTCCAATATGCCCAGATGCACCAGGTGGACAGGAGAAATCACTGGAAGCTGACTCTTGGACATGACTGTTTAGGTGCATTTTTTGCAAAGTACAAGAGCTGTTTTCCCTTACCTTTGTAAAGTACTTTGCAATTATAGGCTGTTTAGTGCCTACAATTAATTTCTCCTAATTAACAAGGAGAGTTGAGTGCTTGTATCAGTTTAAGGCTTCCTAGTGCTTTCTAGCAGGTTATCGCGCAAGTGCTAGCCACAGGAGTTCAGATTTTAGTGCTACTATTGAGAAACCAGCTAGCTCTAAGGGAAAATTTGAAGAGCAGACTTTCTGGCACCTGGAATAGTTTAACCATAACCCTGCAGTGCTGCATGATGCGAAAAACATGCAAACATATGCGTTTTTAAGCAAGAAAGTTGAAAGGGATAGAAATCAGTGAAAAATGGCTAATAAAATTACAATTTCAGAGCTGGAAATCACTCTTCTAGTGTTAGATAGGCAGTACAATGCTCACCAATCCCACTGGTAAGCAGTAAGTCTTCCCTCTACCACAGCAAGGTTTGGATAGCTCTGAGCACAGAAAATAAAGTCCTGAAACCTGCAAAGCCTGGGATCTGGACTTTTCTAGGTAGGAAAGGTGGGAAATGAGCAAACAAGATAGTATTTTTTTTTTTGTTAAAACAGGCTAAACAGTGCAATAATACAGTAAATACACACAGAAAAGGCTAATGCACTTGAGTGTGTAGCCCTAAATAGTAAATGCAATTAAAACTCTACAAAATTGGCAATTTAAAACTTTTTAAATGAAGCAAGGCAAGTGCACAACTGAAAAACGATTTAAGAGGCAGTAATACAGTACAATAAGTACCTAGTCTACATATATAGAAACGTCTATATATACAGAAAAGCAGCTAAAACAACACTAAAACAATTCAGATGCAGTGCAACTTAGAGCACTTGAGTTGTAGCAATATTAGGCCAAATACAGTTTTAATATATGCACTAAAATATACTCTATATTTCCAAAATGTTTGAGAAGCACAGTCAGAACACAAGGAGATTCAGGCAATTCTTTTTTTTTTTTTTTTAAGAAAGGGAGAAAGGAGGAACAGAAGGAAAGAAACTAAGTGGGTTGGCCTTCTCAGATGTTCTCTCTGTATTAGGTAGAATGATCTAATGACTATAGACTGGGAGGATTGTCCAAAATCAAATTTAGAGTAGGGGTGGGCAACTGCAAGGCCAGCAGGTATAAAGAAAAGATGCCAATAGGGAGAGAGAGTGGGACTCTATTTTAGACAGAAAACACTACAGAAATGTTTATCACAGCAGAAAACCAGCAGTGGGCCAATAACTATGAAATACAGTACAAGTATGCAGTAAACAATAAAATTGCTATAAATGTCTAGAATAATTAATAACTACTAAAAATAAGCAAAAAAAACAGGCTACATATTGCTATATATCACAGATCAGGTGCTTCTCCTTAAATAGCTCTGTATATTTTAGGTGGAAATTTAAAAGACTTGTTATAACATATAGTTAAGTGAAGTCTTTCCAAAGAGCATCAAATATAGGGTCAACTGAATGCACAAAATGTTTGAGCAGACACAAAAAAATATAACAACAGACATCACAAAATCTGATTCCTCTTTTTCTCCATGATTTATATGAGTTTTAGCCTATTCCCAGCTAGTTTAGAGATCATAAGAAGATAAATAAAATTCTTTTAATCTGAACTCTATATGACCTCAAAGACAATTTGATTCATATATGACCTTGATTGTGCTTTTGATATGTTAAAAATGTATAATATTTAGTCAGTCACACCAGTTTTGTTAAAAAGAAATTGCCTTTAAAAATTAAGACAATTTTACTCTATTTGGGGATTGTATTTTATTTATTTTTTTACAATCTGTTAATAATTTGTTCTTATTATAGACTGCCAATTAAACTTGTTATAGTATCTAAACTTTTAAATTGCTTAAATTTCAGACTGCATTTATATCTATTTGCTACTTTGATTCTCAGTCATTGATTTATTATCTGTCTGTTTTGTTATTATTAAAGGTGAGAATGCAAATGCAATTAAATTCTGTTATTGTAGAATTAATATAACAAAGTATAATTAGTATTAAAAATGCAAAAAAAAATCTCACTTTCAAATCATGATATTTACTCTCCAAATATATAAGAATTGCCTCCATACAGTTTGCATGTGGTTCTATTGCTAATGATAATACTGCTGGGATGTTACACATTATTGTTAGATACATGTAGTGACTATTATTTCAGAAGATAAACATTATCCAGTTTAATCAAAGTTTTTAGAGTTTAAGTATGCATCTTTTATAATATTTATATATATTGATGAGAACTTAAATATTTCTAGAACAACAAACAAAAATGTCTTTTCAAAAGAATTAAAGGTTTCTTTGATGTCTATACATATTAACTGCAAACCCTATATTTGCTAAAGATTCATTTGTTTCCTCTCAATTTTGTATAATAAAACCAGGTATGATCATTATGAATTTAAAAATGTTGTTATTCAAGTTGTTAATGTAGTCATTTAAAGTTTGTGATCCATGTTTACTAAGGAAATTCATGCAAATAAGCTGCCATCTGTGAGCTCCTTATGTTGTCTTAAAATAAGAATCATGAGTAAGTGCTTCTATGAAAGAGAAGCAATTTCAGTTTGAATAATTGCATTAATGCATGATGAAGACTTAATAGAACATTTTGTGGGAATAACATCAGAACAGAACAATATAACACTGAAAGCAATCTGTGAAAACAAAAACTGTATCTTTTGGAGTTAATTATCTTGGTGTATTTAGGTAGTCAATTGATATTCCCATTCATCAAATGTTCATTGATGTTATTATTTATAAATTTATTTTTGTTAAATCATACATTTTTGTTAACATAAAATTATTTAAATATCTTATGCATCTATTTTATGTATTTCTTGTCAGATTTTTATATCTTTTATATGTTTCTGTAAAATATGTTGCTTAAATCCTTTAGCTAATTATTTTAAATGTACAGAGTTTGAAAATTAAAAGTTTTAATTTTTATAATGTTTCAGCTCTTTATGGCCTAGCATGTTTCTGTATTGCTTATTATATGAATTAACAATATCAGTTATATTGTTTTTTCCTTTATAAACTTTATCTAAGAAATGTACAGTTTGCTCCACATTTTTTGTAAGTTGCTTATTCCACTGCTTAAATTTATCCTTACACCAACTGGAAATGTTATTTATTTATGTATTTGCATTTGTTTACTGGGATGGACAGGATTAGGATTCAGAATATTAGAGGGTCAGCTCAGGTTGGACGGTTTGGAGACAAAGCCAGAGAGGTGAGATTGTGTTGGTTTGGACATGTACTGAGGAGGGATGCTGTGTATATTGAGAAAAGGATGCTAAGGATGGAGCTGCCAGGTAAGAGGAAAATAGGAAGACCTAAGATAAGGTTTATGGATGTGGTGAGAGAGGACATGCAGGTGGTTGTTGTGACAGAGCAAGATGCAGAGGACAGGAAGAAATGGAAACAGATAATCTGCTGTGGCGACCCCTAATGGGATCAGCCAAAAGAGAAGAAGAGAAGTTTACTGGGATAGTGCACTTACCAATACGGACCCATTTTAGACTCAGCCCAGGAGAAATACAAAACATTTCACAAAAATACAGAAATGTAAGCAATAAAAAAAAGTTCAGACTAATTACATAGAAAAACTGTACTTAATTATTATTGCATATGTAATTCTTTAAGGAATCCATTGGTATTGTTCTAATTTGTCATTACACAATAAAAATACGCTTGCTTAATCTAAAACATGATTCTTAAAATCATTTCATTTTATTAAATATGATATTCATAATGAGAAACCTGATCTTTTGTTGCTTGGCATTATCTTACATAATAAGGTATTACAATCCAGTATTGTTCAGCCAATAATTCTAGAAAAAGTTCAGTTTTAGAAATCAAACTAGCAGAAATGAAAAGTTTGTCAGTTTTAGTTTAGATACTGATAGAATGCATATTTATGGCTGCCAAGTGATGTGCATTCATAGTTTCAAAAATGTCTGGATATGTCATTAGTTCAATTAAGCAAGCAACATTTTCAGAACAGCATTGCAGCTTAATATAAACAGTACTACCACTTCAGGCCTCCCACATCAGCTAACGCTAGTTTAGCTAAACAGTGCTTTATTGAATATATATTATCTTAAAAATAAAAACTTTAACCCCAACAACTTCCAAGCTGAACTAAAAGAATGTGATTGGTCACCTATAAAATACCTCCCACTTGACAAAGCAACAAGCTACTTTAACTCAAAATTCTTAACAATCCTTAACCACCATGCACCAAAGCGTTCCATCAAAATTAAATCTAAACCCGCCCCATGGCTTACAAAGAAAACCAGGCAGAAAATTCAACAGAGAAATAAAGTTTAGGCACTATGGAGAACAACTAAAAACCCCGTAGACCAACAACAATTCAGGCAAAAAAGAAATGAGACTAAGAAAACTATACTCGAAGATAAAAAGAACTTTTACTTCCATCTCCAACAGACCAACGAAAATAATCCACAAAAGTTCTGAGCTAGCATAAACAGACTACTTCAACCAGGCCAGCCTCCAACACCACCCCCTATAGGATCAAATTCCAACAATCCAAAGCAAACTGCTAATGCTTTACTACCTTCTTCACTGAGACCATCCAAACTCTTGCAAATCAAGTAACAGCTGATAGCTCTGCCCTTCCGACCAATACTACTAACTATCTCCCAATTCTAAACCTGCAACCTGTCCCAACTTCCCTCATCTGCAACCTCTTAAGTAAACTAAAACCTACTACCCCCTCAGCTGACCAGCTACCTGCTGAATACCTGCAAAAGGCAGCCAAAGTCATAGCTTATCCTGTATCATTGCTGATAAATAAAACCATACAAGAAAGCACTATTCCCACCATCTGAAAAATCTCCTACATTATCCCCCTACATGAGGGTGGAAACTCCAGAGAATATTCTAACTATCGTCCTATAGCACTACTTTCCCCATTAGCTAAAATAATGGAAAAGTGCATCCATAGACAGTTACTAGACCACCTACTCCAAAACAATTTACTGGCCAAATCTCAACATGGCTTCAGGCCTTTCCACAGTACAATAACTGCACTCCTATCCTTCACTGACAGCATCAATAAAAACCGTAATAACAGTCTTCTCTCTTCAGCACTTTTCATCGACCTTTCAAAAGCATTCAACATGGTCAACCACCACTTACTTCTCAATATTCTAAAATCCTTCTTTCTGGACACAAAGACTATAAAATGGTTCCATTCCTACCTTGATAATAGTCAGCAGGCAGTGCTATGGGACAGCAACCTCTCATCCCATCTCCCAGTTACCCTAGGTGTTTCTCAGGGCTCTATATTGCGTCCCCACCTTTTCTCAATATTTATCAATGACCTCAACCTAGCTATTCCTTTAACTAACTGTGTACAATATGCAGATGATTCGACAATAATCTGCTCAGCTAAATCTTAATCCCAACTACAGACTCTAACTCAGACAATGTTCAATAAAACAGAAAATTGGTGTCTACAACGCTGCCTTCTCTTGAACCCCCAAAAAAACAAACACCTCCTCTTCACTCCTACTCGTAAATCACTCCCAGTGAACTTTTCAGTCCTATCCAATAATGGTACACTCATATCTCCCGATCCAACAACTAAACTTCTAGGGGTAACCATTGATAACAACCTGAACTTTGAAACCCATATCAACACCATAAAACCTGTCAATGGGAAACCAGGCTCCCTCTATAGGATAAAACTCTTTCTCTCTCCACTAGCCAGAACCACTATTGCCTATTCCCACTTTATCTCCACACTTCTTTATGCTTCTTCTATATATGCTAACTTGTCAAAAAATAACCTTAACAAGCTAGCCAACGCTTACAATAGCATTGCCAGATTTGCTACTGCTTCCTCCTTTAGGACCCCTCACTGCCATAATCTGAAGCAATTAGGCTGATTAGAGCTTCTGAATCAGATTCACTTTAAACAACTCACCATTGCGCACAAAACCCTTTTCCAGCCTACCAATACCCCAATACTTGCTAGTCTAATTACCCAATATAAGAACCTTTCAACTTTACGCTCATCTAATAAACTACTTGTATCAACATGTAAATCTAATAACATGGCAGGAGATGCTCTGTTCTCAAATGCAGTTGAAAAGTATTGGAACCAACTCCCCCATGAACTTACATCACGGTCTTCATTAACACTTTTTAAACACAATCTGAAACTCTATCTTAAAACCCATTGGTTATGTCCCTGTACAAATCCAGACTAATATCATACTATATCCCAAATACCCTCTCTTAAGACCTAATTCCTGCTCTATCTGTGTCTTTTTAGATCAAGGCCTATCTCTGGCAAAACATCTTATCCTAATAGGTATTTTAAATTATCTCTAGTTAAATTCTTCTGCATATAATTCTAAAGCATCCTACCTAAGGCAGGCAACAAGTATTGTTTAAACTGTGAGCATTGCTAAACTGTTGAAACTTGAAGTATGCATCTGTTTAACAATTACTTTCTAGTTACTAATGAAGTCTTGTACATAAAGTCAAATATCTTATCTAATGCTTGTAACATGTTTTTTGTATAAACTGTGAAGATTCCTCAGCTGTTTAAAAATTGTAGTATTTAACTGTATAACAACTAGTACCTTTATGTTAGTAGTCTAGTAATCTCTTGGAGCTTATCTCCCCGGGACTCTACTGAAAATGGACATAAATCCAGTTACACTATCCCGGTCAATAAATGTAAAATAAAATAAATAAATAAAAAATAATGCCATATAATAGTTTTAATATGGCAATAGTTATATTATATATTTAAATTTGATATAAACATTTTATTATCCCTGTTTCACTTATCACATTTCCCTTCTTAGTAGGAAAAATTCCTTCATTTTCAAAATTATGAAGTATGATGGTGACCGACTAATACACAGTGCATTTTTATACTTAGAACTAATTTGGTGAGGATAAATAGTTAAGACATATGCACAATAAGATTACTATGAAACATTTAGAAATGCATCACTAGCAACTTGCTAAATCACATAACTATCCTATTGACTATGTCACAACCCTTAATGTGATTGGGAACATGTATCTCTTTATCATGCCTGATCATTTAAATGCCCCTCAAGCTGGAACTAGAAACAGATAATAATCCATGGAAGAAAATCTTGGAGGCAGAATGTCATGAAATATTTTAGAACTTTTACACTAACTTGATCAAACATAGTAAACAAGATCAGGTACAAGAACATTCGCATTTGACTGCATTGGCCAGACAACATATGGTCTAGCATTCCAGATAGCTGAACACAAACTTCCACCTTTGTCCTTAATGGATGAGGTAGATCATTTGCCACAACAGATACATTGGATATTGGTCTAGTTTGATTGGATCTCTGAAAACTGCATTCAGATTGATACTCATAAGAGCCAGTTATACATGTATGTTACTTCATCCAACTTTGACTTCACCTTTTTGTTTGTACTGTGGTTTATAACCAATATTATACTATGCACTCAGTACTTAATCCCCCAACCAGGCAGAGCTGTCTCTTCTGTAGTCTAGTAGCTTTCTGCACTACAACACCTGTTGCGTTCCACTCTTTCTCCACATCTATCTTCAAAAGAACAACCCGGTCTAATTAAATGATAGGTATTGGTTATGCACAATGATGTTAGTCATAAACCTTTCTGAATATGTTTTGGATTTTTAGTCATTTTGTTTAAGTATATTGTATAGAATTATGTTAGGTTCAAGGTTTGATTCTGACATTGGCATGTCAATTTTATTTGTTTTCCAATCATTAAGTGCAGCTGTTTTACTTTGGTGGCACTATGAGGAGAAGCTTGGTGTGCCATGAGAGCTCTGAGAGGATCTGCTTGTCTTAGTATCCTTTTATCTGCTTGTACTATTCTCACAGGACTTGACAATATGAGTAAAATAATACTGAGGAGCAAGCCGTTGAAACTCACCAGACATAAACTGTTTATTGTTGTCTGAAATGAGTTCAATAGAGTGACCATACCTTCTGAAAATAGACTTGAATTTAGCTACTGTTTGTTGTCTAACTGTCACTGGCACATAAATTATAATGTAACAGCCCAGAGCTAAGAGGTGCGTTTGCTTCAAATTCATATAGGTCAGAAGCTATTGTTTGCAGTGGACCTTGGGGTAGGGGCATTAGCATAAATGGCTCTCATTTTTGTCATGGTTTATGAAATAAGTCCGAGATCAAGTTTATAATATTTGAGTTGATATTTCACCACCACACTGACATCATAGACCTTTACTGACATTTGTTAAGACCCTGATGTTCTTTGTGTATTGACATAGCACATCTACTTGCTGTGGTGATGGTACTGCAATTCTGTATTGATATAATACCAGTCTTCATGTTCCAGTAACTGTGCTCAGACTATGGGGTACTTGAGCATAAGTTGTTTGGCAAGTATTCAACATTATTAAAGACATATTTACTACTATAATAGATCTCACAAGGTTTAATATGTGCATCAGAACAAACAAGTCATACATTTAGTTTAATAAGCATGCACATTTTCACTTGCACTCTTTCTTAAAATAGTAAAGTTTACTAATAAAAATAAGCATAATTAGCTATTAAAAGTTGTTCCTTCATTGCATTCCTTCCAGAATTTTAGCAAATGTATATGTCTATTATTTAAGTAAAGATATCAGATGCAAAGAATAGAGCATTAGAACATCCATTAATTCACAATCTTACCTAAAATTATTTATGATGTAAGCAATGTACTATTTATGTTATCATGTGCAGCAACACATCATAAAAGGAAGCAGTAAACACTATAAAATGGCAGCTTCGCAATATTATGCCAGAATAGAATATAGTTGCTTGCAATAAACTTGCCATGGTATAAGTAGCAGGATTATGTTATAACCATTATTTTGTCCTCTCAAAATACTCTTCATTTGAACCACAGTTAACAGAATATGATACCTTATTCACCTTTAGCCCAGACTTGAGCATCATTGTACTACTCTTCCAAGGACAAGTGATTACTTGTCACTGCACTCTCTACCCTTTTGATATCTGCCTTGATCTTGTGACTTTTGCCAGCAACTTCCCTGCCTGTTTTATTAGGTTCAGTTTAAGTTACAATACTATGAGTTATATTTTTAAATGTAGTAATGCCCAAAAAGTGTAATTCAAAAAACAAAAATGTTTTTCCCTTGTGTGTAAGATTGAGCAACTACAACTCCTACCTTATACACAACAATTTCACAATCACACTGCAGTACAGAAAAGGGGGAAAACATGAAATGTGGATCACTGGCTCACATACGTCAATGCACTGCTATAAAGTATACCACAATATTCAGAATTCCAGTGGTAGCCTCACCATCAGATATGTCCTAGAGAAGATACCTTGCCCCATCCTTAGAAACAACCTCTCCATGAAATCCTCAACTTACTTGAAAGAATGCAAGATAGCAATACTTTTTCATTTCATAGACCCCATTCACCCTAGAAATAAGTGAGAAAAGTTTTTTTTTCAAAAATTACCACGATAAATACAACAATGTCCTTGACAAAACTCAGAAAAATTACTAATTATTGCATATTTAAGAACTTTTGAATGCTTTAATGACACCCACAAATATAACTCTTTCAGAGGCACAGGATAATTTCTTCCCATACTTAACAACTTCTCCATTAACCACTACAATAAACGTATTATCATACATTGTATACCTAAATTATACTAAATGCTTTATATTTGTTAATATTGGACAATGGTTCCACTAAAAGCAATTTAGATTGCTTTATTATGCTAAAAATAATTACTCCTTCTGTACCTGTAAGTTATGGCATTCTATACTTTCCTTGTGCCATACACTGTCTAAAAACATTGTAATATAACTATATTATTTGAATCTGCCAGCAGCTGAAACCAGATTCTTGTTAACGTAACTAAAACTGCACATTTGCAAATAATTTATTTATTTGTTTATTTATTTGTTTGTTTATTTATTTATTTATGTATGTATGTAATTGTTTATTTTTATATTTATTTTGAATGTGTTAACCGGGGCAAATCACTGATCTCTTTAGACCTATTTTTGTCTCAGTTTGTTTTCTTATTAAATGCTTTGCAAACCTTGTGCCCAGGTCTTGGTTGAAATGAGTCCATGGACAACCCCATCTAATATGAAAGAAAAAAATGAAAGAAATAGTCTCATTAGCAAGCATAAATAAAGCCAAAACTAATGGAGACTATTTTTTTTTGGGGGGGGGGGGGTCATTGAGTAACAATTTAGTCTGAAACTGTTTAGGAAGGTGGATTTCCTTGCATGACTTTTTAATCTCAGACTGGTTAGGAAGGTAGAGTTCCCTCCATGAAAACTTAATTCATGCATCTGTATTAAAAACCTTAAATGCACCTTGTTAAAGACAAAATATCATTAAATCAGAAAGTACGCAACAGCAGAAAAAAATCAGTCAGGATGAATAGCTGGTGCTTTCAATGACACCCCATTCAAGAACATAGATAGAATTCACAGAAACAAAGCCAGGCAGGGGTTCCATAAACCATTTCCATTCAGAACTAGAAATGCCATGAGTGTACACAATAAGTAGGAATCAAAGCCTGTGCATGAATTCCCATATAGGCCCATTCTCATCTATCTGTTGTGATTTACAGACATAATGACTGCTCATTTTTACACATACAAAACACAGGCTGGACATCTCCAGTTCGTATATTCAGTGCAATACTTACCAGTAAAAAGAAACATCTCTACTATAAGTATTACCAATGAAACAGGGGAAAACAACTACTGCTAACAAAAATCTGACAGTGACTCCATGAAATAGAAAAAAGAGAATTCACAAAGTAAAAGGAGACATTCTGTTCAATCAGGCATTTCTGTCCATTTGAAATTGCTAAGTGAATCCCCGTCAGGAAAATTTACCTAACCCAAAGATATAGAGATCAGCTGTGTCCCCCCATACAAGCATGAAATAAACAGAGGAACAGCTCTGTACATGAAGGAATGTGGCCAGATATGTACAATATGTACTTTGAGAAGTAGTGTTGTACCTTCCCATACTAGGTTTACATTATTCAATTCCCTGTGCAGTACCACCATGATATGTAATGAACAGCATCCTCTTAACTACCTGTGGATGTTTCATTGGAATATATTAAGCTTTGGCCACACAATCAAACTGGCTGTTGGCTATAGTGTCATAATGCAAGAAGTCTCTATATTACTAATTTAGCAGACTTGCTTTACAGTACAGCAGAATGACCAGCATATGAACCACATCACTGTAACCAATCTGACAGAGACCCACTCAGCAGCAAGCCCACATTATGCTATATATTTTGGGTTCCTATTAGATGACCGAAGACGCATTCTTTTGAATGCGTCTTGGTCAAACTTACAAAGACGAAAAGGCAAAATGAGGAAGTGGCATATAAGTGAATTCTTTCCCTGGGAAAGAAATTGCTTGGCTGGGTCCATTACTTTGCAATTTTCATCACTGTAGTGCAATCTTGGAGTTGGTATATTTAAGTAGGGGGGGCACAGCACCCCACTTTATGTTATGTTTTGAGTGTTTTTTTTGCTTGTTTTGGAACAGTGATTTTTTTTCCCTTGGAAAAAAAAAATTGCTGTTCTAAGCATTCGAGTTTGTAAGTTTTTGCTTACATGGGGCCGATAAATCATTGTTCACTTTTCTAAGTGTTCGATGATTTAATATAGACCCTATATTTCTACCAGTGGCAGATTATAATTGGGTGATCCAGGTGGCTATCTTGGGCCCACACTTCCAGGGGAGTACATTGTCAGTGAGCTGACCATGGTAAGCATTAAGTATCAGGAAATTTTGCACTGCAATTATTGCAACTGCTGGTTCTTTATCCATTTTTTTATGTAAAGAAACACTGTGTTGCTTTCCTTGAAATATAAATGAATAAGCAGTTACATATTGCAGTGTCCTATGAGGGAGATCAGTGCTCTTACCAGTTAATTTCATGGGCTTTCTCTTTCTGTACCATCTCATGAATCATGGGACATCACAAGTAGCATAAAGTCTGCAAACTTGCACATAATGGTAAAGGGAAGATTAGTTCATGGTTGTAACAGCATGTGTCAAGCTTTTTTTAATTACCTCACCCTGGCTGTAACATATTCTGATAGAAATACACCCTTATTTTGCAAAACACAGGATTCTTTTCTGCATTGGAAAAGGATGTATGGCTGAAGCTTCAGGAAGTCCATCCATCCACAATCCATTGATCCCATTTTTGCACATGGTGTTAGGGTGTCACTTGATCAGTGACAATCATCTAGAGCTAATATTTACACTGCCAGGTGGCTAACATTGCCATGGTAGTTCATCCACACTACAGACTCATACCTATGGCCAATTTAACATTTCCAGTTCACTTGCTGCATGTCTTTGGAAAGGAAACCACAGCACCCAGAGAAAATCCATGTGAACACAAGGAGGACATGCAGACTGTGCACAGAAGGCACCCTAGCCAGGAGTTGAACTGTGAAGTCTCTTCCTGTGAGGAGACAGTGCTATCCAATGTGTTACTGTGCCACCCCATTCTAGTTTTGAAAAAAATAATACATAGTGACTTCTGCAAACATAAAGGGAGAACATGCTTTTAAAATGAGCTGCATACTGTATGATATAGGGCTTTGTATTTATGGTGGTTGAAACAGGTGGCATGGAGATAAACAAATATACCTTTGTCATATAAGTTTTGCTAATTTTGTTTTCTAGGAATACTTATGTTCTGTCCTTTACTTTCTACATCTTGACAAATCTGATAAAGATATTCTTACCTGGACATTCTGAGTCTTGGGGAAGACATGTATTATTTCATTTTTGTAGGTGAAAATATCTACTGTTGGGTTCTTAGAGTTAAACAGTTCATTGAGTAATATTTTTATGATCTTGATCAATTTCATTTTTAGAAAGAATTCTACAGTAAATGTCAGGTGAAGGTGATGTTTTGTATAATCTGAGACTGTCTTGTGACTACGGAAGTTAAAACATTGCTGGTCTTGTTTTTATGAACCTGTTGAATGTTATATTAATTATTTAGTATATATTAATGCTTTCATGTTCCCTTCATTTTCATACTGACTGTGTATGGGTGCATACATTCAAATATATTCATTGTAATTATCTAGTGGCTACATGTAAATGTGGACTTATTTCATGGTTTGTTTTATTTTTAAAACTGTAGTAGAAGGGATGCTGGAAAAGGAGAACCTTTGGTACATTTAGTCAAATATATGTTTATATTTATTATATATATATATTATATATATATATATATATATATATATATATGTGTGTGTGTGTGTGTGTGTGTGTGTGTGTGTGTGTGTGTGTGTGTGTATGCCTGTGTGTTTGTGTGTGTGTGTGTGTGTGTGTGTGTGTGTGTGTGTGTGTGTGTGTGTGTGTATATATATATATATATATATATATGTGTGTATATATACATACATATATATATATATATATATATATATATATATATATATATACATATACACCATAACTTTTTGTGTCCTGCAGCTTTAGGACTCCTGTATTTACTGTCTCTGTGACCTTATTATATCAAGTAAATGCTTCCAGTATGAGTGGACTAAAGTGTCCCTGAGTCTTAACTCCCTGATAGTCAACTTATTGAAAAAATGAATTCCCTGAAACCCTGTTTTCAGTGTTTTTCGCAGGGGAACCCCCTGCACCCTGCACATCCCCCTTACTAATATAATCAACTCCACATTCAAAGTACAAGAGAGAAGAAGGCAAACACCCAGAAAGGAAACTTAGCTGCTGAAAATTTCCCCCATAACACTGTTCAATGAAAATGCTGGCATTGTCAAGAAATTGAGTCTTGGTGAGATGAGACCTAGGCAATTGTCATTCATTGAGCAGTGGTGTAACTCAAGTTAACACTGATTCTGGGCAATCACTTTGCCTTGAAACTCTAGACCAAAGTTATATGCAAGTTTGCTATGTATTCCAAGCAGTTTAGTTGGTAGGCCACTCAAACATGCAGACTTATATTGTATTTTGCAGATTTAATAAAATGATGCAGTAAGAAAACAATTTGCTGCACTATTTCAACAGTAGTACGTTTCCCATACTACATCCTTACTATGCATTCAGCAGATTGCTATAAATTCAGCTGCAGTAGCAAACAGATTGTTTTTTTTTCAGTGTCTTTAAACTTAGCATTATAGTCATAGTAGATCTTCCACAGCATGACTGAATAATTATTTACATGTGTAGTAAACTGCAAATGTTTGTCTTAAAAGACTGGGTGCAGTTTGTCACAGGAGATGTTCGTTTTAGAAGAACATCCCATTTGAGAATGTTAGGGGAATATTAGGAGATAAACATTTTTTTTTTCCTGCAGAGTCTGGTTATCTGCAAAATGCTTCATACTCAGCTAGTTCAGTTAGTTGATTCTAAGCAGCTAGTTATGATGAACTAGATAATACTCAGACAAAATAATTAAATTTAGAGCTTTCCCTAGTATATACTTTCTGTTTAGCAAGTGTATAGGAGGGTGTCAGTATTTCTGAATGGAAACATTAGCTTTGTTCCAATATAAAATATAAAGCTAATTGGACAAGATATGTGTTATAAAAATTTGCAGCCATACCGTTAAGGAATGTATTAAAGAATGTTCACAACCATGACTGTATGATCTCTACATATTGTGAGGACATGTCTACTGAATTGAACTGCCTATATTTCTGGATTGTTATTTTCTGTGCTTTGCACAAAAAGCAAAGGTGAATAACATTTTTAACTAGCTCTTTGACATGGTGGTTTATGAATTTAAATAGAAAAAGAACTGGCTGAATGAAAAACTGGTCAAACCTTTGAGTTATTAGATGATTTTTTAATTTATTTATCATTTGTTAACCAGGTAAGTTGGATGCTCAGTAAACCTTTTTTCAGCCATGACATAGGCTATATGGGTATGGAGAAATGCAGTATGTATGGAACGTTTAGTATAATCACTAAGGAAGCCTGTTTGTGGAGGGAAGAAGGACACAGGAACATTAGGAGGAAACCTGCACAGAAACAGGGCAAACATATAAAATCCACATAAACAGTCACAAGGACTGAACTCTGGATCTGTGAGACAAATATCTTAGTACTGAGTCTTTGTGCTGTCTGGTAAGAAATGTACCCATATAAATCAGATTATGGCCTGCTGAGTATGATTTACATCTGAGGAAAATGCAACTCATGATTTAAAAAGGGGCAGAAAAAAATGTAAAAATGAGGAAATGGTAAAGCAAAAGAATATTCTAGTATATAAAGAGTGTAAGTTAAGCTTAGTAAATTAATTTTAATGAATTGTTCAATAAATATTTAGGAGAAGGATATGTAGATAATTTCAGGGCATGTGGCTTTTAGTCATGAATTTAACTTATGGTGTGTTTGATGAGCTTGGTGGTTATGCAGTATTATTTTATGTTATATTGTGTCGTTATGTTATGTTGTATCATTCTGTGCTATGTTATGTTATGTTTCAGGATGAGATTGTGAAAGCTTTCTGCATTTAGTTGAATCGTTGCTTTGTAGATCGGTTTTGACAGCCATTCCCCAATACATAGTTGATGTAGTTCAGAAAATGTTATATCAATATCATTATCACATCATTTTTTAATGCAAACTAGCCCATTTATCTTCAAAGGCAACAGACATTGCATCTGTGAATTAAACACTGAACTGAAAAGGTGTCTGCCAACAGCAATATCTAAACGGGTAACAATTCTCCTTCATCTGGAATTATTCAGGTGTCTTTTACTTCTGCAGAGGTTTTTTATACTGACACGTTTTCAGGTGCTTAAGATTCCTTTTTGTTCTCATTCTACGTACTCTTCTTGTTATATTGTGCCACACATTGCTGTAGCAAATCCTCTACAATGTAAAGCAATTAATTTTGTGATATATGTGCTGTGTATAAGTCTGTTTGAATGAATGTATGTGTTTTGGTTTAGTATATGAGGTAATAAATAGTAGTACATTTGTAAAATACCCATGAGATGGGAAAGCAATGTGAATAGGTAACAGCAAGCTGGAAACCATATTGTTTTATTAAAAGGTGTTGGAAGGGGAATGCAGGAAAGCAAGAAAACAAGTTTAATAATCAGATGAACACATAACAGGATCACTGTAAGGTAGAGCTTATTGGGTGGAGGTAGGGTATTTTTATTTAGGTAAGTACTCTGTTTTATATATAACAAGATAAAATTTGAAGGAAGGAAGGAGGGAGGGTGAAAATAGCAACAGGGAAGCAATGGAGGGTGATGACTGGCAGTAGGGCCACAGAGATGTACATATAAGACTAAGAACACACAAGGCAGGAAGATATGGAAGGCACATACACAAACAGAGTAGAAAATGGCCAGAGATAGGATATGGCCCAAGCAGCCTGACAGCATTGCACTAGTCTAGGAAGACTTTATTGGGTCTCAGTAGGTCATGATCATGTATGAAGAAGACCAGTGTCATGGGCCCATCCACACCTGGTAGATTGATAACACTGGATATTTGGTTCAGCAAACGTGATACTTATTGCAGGAGGGGTTGCTAAATGGTGACCCATCAGGTCATCTCACAATAAACTGCTCACTCCACTACACATGCAACTTTTCCACAGCCAGGGCCAGGAATTCAGTATTCTGCTTCTGGAGGTTGTGCCAGAGACCTCCTGAGATGAAGCATTTCCAACCCATTCTCCTACCTCAACTGCAATCTTAGCTAGAGTGGCAGCATGGCACAGATGATGTTCATGGAACTTTGTTGGGCCACAGTGACCTGCACAAGGGCAATAAGACTGGAAAACATGACATTACTGATGAGAATCTGGGGGTATTAGAATGGCTATAAGATGGGGGTGATCACTGTATGCCATTGTCCCAGTAGTATTTGTAAACTCTGCTTGTTCTATTGACAATTGGTGTAAGTTATTGTACTATTGCCTGTAGTGCTCATCAGTACATGGGATGCCAATCTCCCTAGACAGCAAGTCAGCAAGACATGTCATGCATCCACCTTCCCAAAAGGACCTATGTGTACTCTCACATCTACTCCATAAAATATGTGTGATGGGGATAGAGCATAGGTTCATAGATTCATAGGTGTTTACTAGGCTGACAACCACAAGGGTCTTTTTAAGCCTAGCCATGAATCCCAAATCTCTGACAAGTTCTGATACCCTTGATAAGTATAAGCATGGGCCCAGGAGCTGAATCATTTACAGGTTACCTGCATCCATTAGAGACATAGGTGCCAAACCCGAGATGAATTTCCAGTTCCCTATGCAATTGTCCAAGTTGCACTTGAATTTGGTTTGGGGGGAACTCTGCTTCACATGGATGGGGAGTCTGTTCCATAGATGGCGTAGTCTCTGGGATACATACCTATCTGTACAGAAGGTCCTATTTATATCACAGGGAAGGTTTCTGTCTTTAAAACAGGTAATTCTAGTGCTGTTTGTTTTGTAGATATGCAGGAGGTCCATCAGAGTGGGGCCTGACAATGCTCTGTATACTAGGCATAGCTCTCCCCTCAAAAGTTTGTAGGAGACAGAATACAGGGATAGGGCTTTGAGCCAGTCTGCATAAGAATAATTTTGTACTCCTTTGCAAACCTGACAGGTACTCCCAATGGGTCAATGAGATTAACACTATCTTTGGGACCCTGCATCACATGCAGTGCACTCCAATGTTATGAAGTTGTGTGATCTGTGTACATACATTTAGCTGGCATGTGTAAGCGGGAGTGCATGGCATGCTAGTGATGTGTGCCAGGTTATATCTATGCCTTATGCTACTGGTGCACTTCTTTGAAATATAGCCGTGCATAGACAAATGCAAAATGTAGTTTCATTAACATATACATGGTGCAAACTAACACTTATTAATGACTAATATCACCGAGACACAATGTTTGATGACAAAATGTGTTGCAAAAAAGAGGGAGTAGCCTACTCATTGAAGCAGCATGAAACAGTGGTCCAGCTAAAGAGAAGCAACAAATTCATTGGACAGAGGGTTGTAGGAGGTTCATGGTGGTCTACAATACTGTGTTAAGAGATATATTAGCTATATGACACATTCATAAATATTTCACTTTGCATGCCTCCTGCAACAGTAAGGTTGTTATGCTTGTGCACATTACTCCTCATGCAGCTCCTCAGCTGGACAGCCATACTACTGTTCATCTACCACCTGAGTAGAGGATGGAAGCCCACTAACACAGGAAAACCACCCCTCCCCATCTGGACAGCCCTAGGCTTGTTACACCATCAGCTATACCCAGTTGAACTCATGTGCCTGTTCACCTACAAACATAGCAGGGGATTGCAGCTCACTGAGAGATGATAACCACCCCCTCCTCAGCAAGGCTGCATCAAGCTGTACTACACCACCAAGAAAAAATTAAATTAACAGAGGATTGGTATCAGTACAATCCCTGAATATGCTTTTTTACAGTAGATTCCTGCAAACAACTGTGGAGTGGCCCTCTACATCCGATATACTTAACCTCCCACCACATGTAACACAGTAGGAGACATTCACGCATGTTACCCCTGATATCATATCACAGACACCCATACCAACCATGTACATGTATGCAATACACACAAGCAATTTCAGGAATGCTGATATTTGCCATGTACTACATTCCTGTGCAATAGGTACCCCATTCATGTCCCTGCTCTACATACTCTAATACACAATGGGAGTCTCAGATTTTCAGAACATGCATGGCTACAAGAGTTTGTCTATATTTCTGCCAAGTTCAAAACTCAGTGATGAAGAATCATTTCTAATGTCTCTGCATGGAGATGAGGGAAGAGTCACCATAAGAGAAGGTGTCAGCATTGGTTTTAGAAGTGACCAAATTACATATTCTTCATAGAGACCAGCCAGGTTAGTACTACACTGCAGAAGAAATATTGCAGCTGTGACTGGAACAATGTCGGGTTGGTTACCCTAGTCACTGCCTATGTACTTCAAAGGTACATCAGTAGTGCTGACTCGAGGGACTACTGCACAGGTAGGCGTTTCATATTTCACTTCTTGAAGGCTATTTTGCCGAGGTGCTAAAGTGGATTAAATATTTGGATCGAAGCCTGGTGTTGTTTTTATTTTTTTACTTTTGCTGAGTTTGTTCAGTGTTCGCTGTGGTTAGGCATTTCATATTTGTCTGCAAGTATCTAGTTGTCAATAGCATGCACAGTACTAAGCATGAGAAATAGTGAGTTAATCAATATGACATAGTTATATAACATAATCTGTATTCACAGGGCAAACAACTGCTATTGTGACCATACCTCTCAACCACTTAGCTCAAGAAATCTGGACAAAACCCGACAAAATGGGGGAGGGGGACAAAGACCCAAAATAGGGACACATTTTAAATATTGCTCTTATAAACATAGAACATTGCTAGGATAATGGGATTTGTGTTAGCCTGCATTTTTCTGAAGGATATGAAGTCTGAAACTCAAATACATGTAATTATTTATTGACTTTAAGCCTTAGATTAGCCCAGTGATTTGTCAAAAAAAAAACACACATTTTATGAAGAGCAGACTAAAACTATAAGACAAAAATCTTAACATTCTGAGAAAATCTGTACAGTTGAGAGGTATGAAATGTGTGACAAATGCAGAGGTTGGGTTAGAACAGCAGCTATGATCAGTCACCTGTTAGGGCTTGTTGATTTTGCCAACACACAGATCAACTTACAGTCATAGGACACACTAATACTATATCTCTCTGTCCTGAGTGGACCTCACTGCCTGACATGACAATGTAGCCACCCTCACTCCACACTATGAAATACACATCATGGAGTACTGCCAATCTACTCAGAGGGGCCTCCACTGTGATTAATGGCATGGTCATCTGTAGTTGTGGGCCAGTAATGGTGGATGAGTGCACTGCATCTGATGTACTGATACCCATTATTCAGCAGGCTAGCAGAACATCAGAGGATCATGCAAAACCAACCCTTCACATGTTAGCAACTCTTATAGTCAACCAGTAGATATGCAGAATGGTAATCCAGACATAACCTGCTGTTATTCATTCCCTAATAGATATGGGTTGCATTGTGCAAGGCACGTGGAAGACCTTGAAGTCTAGAGATGATGTTTTGATTGTATTTGTGCACTTATAGGTTCATAGTATATTACTAGGCTAACAGTGTAAGAACCCTTACAGACCTAGCCAATATAACCCAGTATTACCCAATATATGGCTCCTAGGGGCATGAGGATGGCATGGGTGCGTGTCTTTGCCTTGAGTATGTTACAGACTGCACATATCTATAAGGGACATAGGCACTACCCCAGGTGTGAATTTATGATTTCCCATATACTGATCCAAACTGCATTTGAAGAGGGCCAAGGAAAGGCTCTGCTTAATTTAAATAGGAAACCTGTTCTAAAGAAAGGTCGGTCTCTGAGACACATATCTGTCTCTAGAGCATGTTTTGTTTGAGTTGCTAACCAAGTTTAGATCCTTAGATTGGGTGACCCTCATGCAGTTTGACTTGCGGATGTGTAGCAATTTCATCAGGGCTAGATTTGTGAGTGCCTTGTAGGTCAGGTATAAGTCACCCCTTTATTGTCAGTAGGTGACAGAGTAAAGGGATAAGGCTTTTAGTCTATCTGCATAGAACATGTTGTTTACACCTAGTATTCTCTTTGTGAGCAACCTCTGAGGTCACTCCAGCTGTTGTAGGTGCTTAGTCAAGTACATGCCAAATGGTGCATTGCACTCAATCATTGGTCTAATTAGGGGTGAGTATAGTGGGACTATAATTTCCTCAGATTTGGATGCCATACCCTTACTTACAAGTTGTGCCACATAGAAGGAGTTCTTTGCCAGTGTGGACACATGGCAGTCCAAGTTTAGGCTACTATCCGAGTACCTAAATCTCTCAACTCTGTATCTAGTCTTAAGGTGTGCTATTAATGTTGTCATTTACAAGGGTATTTTACTTCCCAAAGGATACAATACTGCATTTTTTTCACATCTGGTTTTAGTTCATAGCTCTAGCACCAATCATTTGTCTGATCTAGTCCCTTCTCAAGGAGATCTACATCACTGCAGGATGTAATGATTGCATTAAGCTTGCAGTCATCAGCAAACTTGGTCATTCATTTAGAGGCTTTCCACATTAACATTTACTTCAGTGAAGTATATTTGGAACAGGACTGGTCCCGGCACTGATTTCTGTAACAGATCACTAGTAACTGGCCTCTTGCTGGATCTAGAGTCACCTGCTTTAACCAAGTGTCTTGTCTGTTAGCCAGTTGGCTATCCATTTGTTGATGTAGGGATTTATGAGTGGGGAATTGTGTCAAATGCCTTAGATAGGTCAAGGTATATACTGTTTTACTCTTATGCATGACCTTAGCAACTTTCTCAAAGAAATCCACCAGATTCAGCAGGCATGACCTGCCCTTGACAAAGCCAGATTGGATCAGGTCTAGCGTTTGGAGGTTTCCTAAGTCATTTTTTTATAAGATCCATGATTATTCTTTCCATAGCTTTACATATAAGACTAGTCAACTACATGGGTCTGTAAGTTCCCAGATCAGTAGATGTTCCCCTTTTATGCAGAGGGATGACTGTTGCTGTCCTCCACTCTATCAGGACAAAACCAGTCCAGAGGCTGTGGTTAAATAGAGATCCTAATGAGCCTAATAAGTCTTGATATAAGCTGTTTAAGAGGCAACCTGGTATATTGCCAGGCCCCACTGAAGGCATGTTTTTATCTTTGCAGAGTGCTGTGGTGACCTAATCTTTGGTGATAATTGGAAGTGGAGTGGTGGTGGGGTATTTCTTGGGGGAGAACTGGGGGTGATGGGGAAGTGAAATTTGAATTGAATTTGTTGGCCAGCAGATTTGCTATATTTTCTGGCTGAGTATAGCTGAGGACATCTACAACGAATTTCACACATTGTTGGGTGCTGCCCTTAATATTGTGGACATAACTAAAGAAATCCTTATGGTTATCTTTAGCTTTGGAGGCTGTTTTTACCTCAAAGTCTGCTTTCAGAAACTTGACTAGTTCCCTGATTCACTTGTTTAGACTAATGATGGACTTATTGCTTTGTTGTTCACATTACCTTTACTTCTCAACACAAATTTCTTTCTTTTGTGGTGCAATCTGTTAATACCAGAGGTCCACCAGGGTGGCCTGTTTTTGTGGCTTGAGATAGGTTTATATTGGTTTGTTACTGCCTTTTTATGCAGTTGTTTATATGATCTCCTCATACGTTTCTGTGTTTTCTGGATTTGGGGTTATTTGGAAACTAGTTATGCCACCCCTTAATAGGGAGCAATTTACTTTAGAAAAGTTCTTAAAGTTTTTGGGGTTAGGTGGGAGAACTAGTTTTACCTTTATTTCAAGGGAGACCACTTTGTGATCTGGTCTTATCAATGAGGACATCACACTGGAGTGGGGGGGTGGGTGCAGTGCTCTCCCATATTTGTGAGCACCAGATCTAGTATATTTGTTCCCGTTGTGGGAGGGCAATCTAGCTGATGCATGGCATTTGAATTTAGAAATCTTTGGGCCTGCATGTTAGTAGTTTCATATGGCTCCCAATTAATGGAGGGGTAGTTAAAATCATCCATAAGTATGGCATTGGGCTGGATAGTGAGTGATTCTAGTAACTTCAGGTATGATGTATGGCTTTCCTAGTTTATGCTGGGGGCCTGTAGCTAAAGAAGAATGTGGCAATGGATTTTTTTTCCCATGGTTAGTTGGACATGGAGTAACTCAAGTATGTCATATTGTTTGACAAGACTTGAAGTGTGCTTATACACCGCCACATTTTGCTCTTTCATGTTCAGGAGGTGGTTGGAATGTATGAAAAGCATTATAACAATGCTCTTCTGGAGTGCTTTCTATGGCTTTGAACCATGCTTCAGTAACTGCACAGGTGTTAGCATTCTCCAGGGTGAGGACAGCTTCTAGGGGATGCAGTTTCTTGTTGAAACTCCTAGCACTGAGCAGTAACACCTTTAGCTTGTGTTGTATAGTTTTGTTATGTTGAAAAGTTTGTTTGGCAATGCCTAAAATGGCACTATAGGGGTAAGTAATGTTTTGGCCAATATCTGAAAGCCTAGAGGTGAGAGATGAAGACCATCCCTAGCAAAGTGGTAGGGCCTATCGATCATGTCCTCCCAGGCTGACAAGTATTGCACTCCTTTGGAATGACATCAGCTGTGAAGCCAGTTGTTAAAGTCTAATTATTCTCATGGTATTGTCGCATCATCTTTGGTGGAAGAATGCTGCTCAAAGCTAGGCTCATACCTACCTGTGACACATATCGTGACCTCAATCATGTCGCTCTTCTTATAGTCCAAGGAGATACATCACAGGTCATTCATACCCACATGGACTATGACTGAGTCATATTGGTACTTTAGGGTAAGTGACTTGAATAATTGTATGATCTGGTGGATCCTGGCCCCTAACAAGCAACTAACTGTAACCCCCTTTTTATCCAGCCTGATAAGACAGACATCTATGAATCTCACAATGGAGTCTCCAATGACCAGAATATTGAGTTGTGGAGTGTTTCACCTTATGGGCTTGCTAGTAGAGATTTTTATTTAATTACATGCTGATACAAAGATAAAGTGAAGTAATTCCTGATATAAAATAACAAGTCCACCGTCAGAAAATCACAGTAGTCTTCATTGCAACAAGAAAAGCTTTCGGTCAAACAACTTTCTTCAGTGCTAAATATCATACTACATTTTCTCATTCATTTAAAGGGAGCAGGATAGGTACAACATGACTACAGTCATCCAATCACAAAATACCCTTAATTAAACATCTATTAAAATAATAAAAAGTTACTTATACATATTTCCAAAGTTTATAAAACTTCATAAATTATTTTGCTGCATCTTAACAAGAACAGGCATTATGCTAATCTTATTGTTTATACCTGGCTCATTGTCTGCATGAAGTCTAATTATGTGCTCATATTCTTTATTTTCTAGATAATTATTCAAATCCCTACCCTTCATGTCTTTATTTATATTTTCTATTACTCTAAAGGTAAAAGTATGGTCTATTCCATTGTCCAAAATCTGTTTACATAATGCATTTTTATCATTTTTCCTTCTAATATCAGATTTGGGATGTAAAAAGAGAAGTGTTTTTGTACCTATCACTAACTCTGTGGTTTCTGCCTTCCATGATATTTGTGAAAGAGAAATTAGGTGTTTATATGACTTGAAATTAAAACAGAAAAAATATAATTTAACATATGATGAATACAAAGCTATGAAGGAACTTGAAAAAAAATGTGAACATAATTATAAAGCAGGCTGATAAAGGAGTGGTGGTTCTAATGAAATGGGAAGAGTATGTGGATTCAATGTATGCCTTCTTGAATGATGCAAATATTTTTTAAAAAAGCGACGCCTAATGAGATTAGGAAACTTATTTCTAATATAAATATGATGATTTATGATATGCAACTAAGTGATGAGATTGATTTAAAACTGTTTAATTTTTTATCTGTACCATGTCCACATATACCCCCGATTTACGGGATGCCAAAAGTATATAAGTCCATTGATAAGCCCCCAATGAGGCCTATAGTCTCAGGTAGAGGCTGGATCACAGAACCTTTGTCAGTATGTTTACAAAGGAGTCTTTCACAATATTTACAACTATGTCATGGAGTGATTAGGGATACTACTGACTTTTTATTAAAATTAAAGATATGGTATGAGAATAGAGAAATGGGAGATTTGCCCTACATTTTTGTAACACTGGACATAACTTCATTGTTTACTGTCATACTGAATGAGTATAGCATCTCAGCCATACGTGAATTTTTGAATACTGAGACAAGTATGGTAGTAACGGATGGGGAAATAATTTGTTCAATGCTGCAAATAGTGTTGATAAAAAATGTTTTTTTATTTTGAAGAAGAATTGTTTTTACAGCAGACAGGTGTGGCCATGGGCATTCCCGTGGCCAATACCTATGCTAATCCTGTGCTTCACCAGTGGGAGAAAAAGTTTATAAGTACTGATGTGAATGTTTTAAATAAGAAGATTGAATTTTAATCAAGATTTGTTGATGATTGTTTTTTTATATGGAATGGGAGTATGGAAGAATTGTTGCAATATGTGACCTATTTAAATAATACTACAAATTTCCTTAAGTTTAAAATGAATTGTTCTCGTGATAATATAGTATTTTTAGATCTGCAATTGCAGAAAAAGGATAATATTATTTATACAAGTATGCATAGGAAAGAAGTACAGGCTAATAGATATGTGCATCGGCAAAGTATGCACCCCCCACACGTCTTTAGAAGGGTAGTAAAGGCCCAGTTATATAGAGTGAGTAAGATGAATACTGATGAGACTATGTTTGAACATCAAATGAATAACATGATAGAAATGTTTGTTAATAGTGGGTATAACCATAAAGATGTTATGGAAATGGCAGAAAAAGTAAGGGTGGCCAGAAGTGAAGGTGCAAGACCAATTGTTAGTCAAGGAAAGCAAATAGTAGTAAGAGTTCCAAGAAATAATAAAATTAGATATGTTACTACATATAATTTAAGAACAAAAGATTTACAGAAAATAATAGAGAAAAACTGGGTAATTCTTCTGGCTTTACCTGAGCTACATAATATAATAGACACTAAACCATTTCTTTCATACAAGAACTTAAGTTTAAAGAGAAAACTAAGTTAAACAGATTTTAAAAGCCTAGTGAAAAATAAAATACGGCAGAAGTATGGGACTTATGCTTGTATGGCATGTAACTGTTGTGTTGATATAGAGAAACTGAATACTGATGAGTTTGTACATCTAACTTCTTTTCGGGTATTTAACTTTTCCTGTGTAGCAGCTTGTAATAGTATCAATGTGGTCTATTAAGCCACCTGCAGAAAATGTAGATCATTCTATGTAGGGAAAACAACAAGGAGGCTCAAAGACCACATAATAGAACACAAATCTGATATTAGAAGGAAAAATGATAAAAATGCATTATGTAAACAGATTTTGGACAATGGAATAGACCATACTTTTACCTTTAGAGTAATAGAAAATATATATAAAGACGTGAGGGGTGGAGATTTGAATAACTATCTAGAAAATAAGGAATATGAGTGGATAATTAGACTTCATGCAGACAATGAGCCAGGTATAAATAATAAGATTAGAATAAAGCTGTTCTTGTTAGGATGCAACAGCATAATTTATGAAGTTATATAAACTTTGCAAGCATGTATAAGTAACTTTTTATTATTTTAGTAGATGTTTAATTATAAGTATTTTGTGATTGGATGGCTGTGGTCATGTTGTACCTATCCTGCTCCCTTTAAATGAATGAGAAAATGTAGTATGATATTTAGCACTGAAGAAGGTTGTTTGACCGAAAGCTTTGCTTGTTGCAATAAAGACTACTGTGATTTTCTGACGGTGGACTTGCCAGTAGAGACACAGTGAGATGTGCCTTTAGGTGTTGTGATGGGAATTGTTTTGTTTGTGTGCATGTGAGGTTTCTAAGAGACCTTAGAAATCTGAGTAATTTACATGCGAGTACCTCCTCACATGTGAGTAGTCTTTTGTGGATGCGGTGATTTATGTGAGTCACTGGCAACCTTTATGTTGTTTTTTTTTTCTGTCTGTATGTGAGAGTCCAACCTCCAATGTCAAATTGTAACTATATGTCTCACATACTGCATATGTCTGTTCGAGAATTATGTGGTTGCTAGTGTACATAAGGCAATTGCTACATTGTCTTAGGATGCTAATGTCCACCAAGCTGGATGCAGATATAGCAGGAAAGTGCCTATTCATTGTTGCAGATCCTAATGTATTCTTGCAAGGGATAAGAGTGGAGGGTGTTTGCAAATGGACAAGGGAAGGGTGCTTACTTGGTGTAATCTGCAGCTAACCTAACCAACGATGCTGCCCAGCTCCTCCCAAACCAGATGCTCTCTGAGCAGTGATAGTCCTGGGTACTATATTAAGGTAAGGTAGACCTAAATAGTCCTAATTAAATGTGTAAATGCTGCTTACTGTGCAAAGTAGTTGTCCCACAAGTAACACTGGACTTAGGTAAAGTTCCAAGTTACTTTTTATAGGGAAATCTCAACTTTTGGTGATTGCATACATACAAGACACCAGTAAATGTTGTTGCACAGAGAGCAGCTTCACAGAAATGTGAGACTTATATACAGATATAAAAAACAAGTTTTACACTAACTACTCCCTAAGGCCAATCAAGTAAGCACACAATGAGCTTTCCACCAGCAATTCCCAGCTCATATAGGTAAAATCAGCCCTTTCCTGTCATAAGTGTGCAGACTTTGACTCTCTTAATGGAAAATGACTGGTTTGTAGCCCAAGTGTTAAGGAATCACAAACAGATGCCTAATACTACCCAAGAAACACTAGCTACTATATGTTGCACTCTAGAACAGCATTCCTTACAGCAGTTTGAAAATGCAGCTTTAAACTTGAAAAAAAAAATAATGAATAGCACAGTGAACTTTTACAGTATACTAAAAATAAATAATTTTTCTAGATGTTTGTATCTGTACAGGAATGGCATGGCGAGCAGCTCCATGCAAATGTGCCATATTTATACCAGCACTAGGAATACAGAAAACTGACTACTGAGCCTTCTGGCCAATGCAACAACTACACTTAGAGCCCTTTGTGTGTTTCCCAACTCAGACTGACCAGGCAAACACCTAATGCCACTAGTTAAATAATCCCAGTCCTCTTAATGTATAAGCAGAGTAAAAGGGTGTCCAGAATGAAGTGCTACCACAAACAAGCACATTTAAACTTAAGAAAAGGCAATAAGTAATTCAAGATAATAGCAGTGTACTTTAAACAGCTTATAAAAGTGTGATCATTCAATAAAATTACTTGTTTTGTTTTGTAGAAATGAACTAAGAGTCACTCCAAGGTCATCTCCATGCTGATGATATCTAGTGCCATAAGAAGTGCCTGTTACTCTAATGTTGCCTGTGGCTGAGAGTAAGTGCATTGCAAGGAACACAGTCTGCAGCTGTTATGGGAAAGTTAACAACATACTCCAATCAATACTTGGTCCAGCCATACAGCAGGGAAGCTTGAGCTGGGGTGACTAGTGTGAGGCCAGCATACAGATCCCATTCCACCAGTTCTGCCCCATCCATGTCATGGGCATAGGAATCTGCCTACCTTCACTGCACCAGGGTTCAGCTGCATATAATGCCTTTCTCACACCTTTCAATTGTGTACTACTGCATGGTCCTGTACTGCCCCCACCTACTCAGTGGAGAAAGTTATATTTAATGCTAATACCTCCCCTCTCCATGACCCCTGTGTCCTGCTACATTGACCAATGGTCCCCACTTCCTAATAGTGTAGACAATGATATGCACATCAATGATATGTCAATGTGGCCCTAGGTACTTGCGCAACTGATGGTAAGCCACACCACACCTTATCATGTGTGGTATATGAGGAGACATGATGAATAGTGTGACACAACCATGCATTGCCCAGGATAGCTTTTATCATTTTGCTATGACTGGCACTAGGCCACCAATGTATACATATCAGGAACCCAAACAAGTGGACTAAGTTCTTCCACTGCCTGACCTGACATATAATGGGCACAATATCATCTGAGGGTGTATAGTCTGGCCACTGCTGGTTGCCATTGCCATCAGTACTATTGCTGGTGGATGTGATTGTGACCTTCAGCTGCAACAAAGCATCCCAGGGATGCTATCTGGCCTACCTGCTTTCATAAGATCATATAATGCAGCATACTATAAAGAACTAGCAGGATATAATGGGGATTTAATGAAGTGCTCTCAGACATGGCTAGGCAACAGAACCAAGATTTCAGCAGGCTGAACATATGCTTAACTAAATTTATGGATTTGGAGTGAGAGATGTTATATTTTATATTTGGGCATGCTTTGTGAGTTACATCCAATCAACAATCAGTGTTCCATGTGGTATCAGATATCACTTGTAAATTATTAGAGACACAGACGGAAAGAAGCTGGGGGAGGGGGTTGAGTCTTGAGTGCATATTATGAATAGGTCTTTGGATATTTAGGTGCACCTGTGTATCTTCACTTACCTGCTAGGTAGTCTTGAAGGATGCCTCCATGCAGGAAGTGACTATATAGATAACTTGGGTGCCATATGTGGGATTCATGGACACCACAAGTGTGCTGTGCTGACAAATAGGTCATTAACCCCTATGCATTGCATGCTATCTTGCAGTTCATATATTCTTGATTTCACATGTGTATACAAGGTTCATGTTCTAGAAGGCCATTGAGAAGTGTAGCCAGCTAAGCCCAAAAAAATTGGATGGTTGCCCTTCCCACTGATATAACACTATCCTTAGATACCAAGCGGGACTGTTATTACCACATGTGGGCAATATATGAATCCCTGCATTTCAATGAGTAGACAGTATCATAAAAGTCATACATGGTGGTTGCTCTCCCCTGGTGTGTTGGGAAAGCAGACATGTTCCCTCACATGTGGCAGCAATTTATTGAGGAACACTTTGAATAGCCTACAGGCTGACACTTTTGATATCCTCCATATGTGCCCAATTTGTGAATACAAGGTACCTTTGGCTGGTATCCTAGGAGATGAACATATTTGGTATTCACAGTTACAGAAGTCTATGTTTTCCAGTTTGTGAACCATACTTGTCAGCCAATGTCCACACTTGTTGGTTTGTTAGCTGATTTGAAGTACTTTTCATCTGGTACAGTTTTCAGTGGTACAGGTGGTCACAACACACATCCAAACTGCCAGCTAACCTTATGAAATGTTGTCACATAAATGCTATGGGTCTATATTACAAACCCAAAAGCTCTAAACAGCGAATACATCAATACCGACACATAAAGGTTGATGTACAAAAACAGCAAAATACATAATCAGTGAAAATGGAAACAGTGAACGTATTTCGTCAACCAACAGTGCCATGCAGGTAAGTTCAAACTAACTAAATAAAATTAAATTAACACACTTTTGCAGGGGGTCAAGCCCCTCTGCACCCCCACAACCCCCCTTCTTAAATATACCAATTCCGAGAACGTACTATAGTGGGGAAAACAATATATTTGCTCATCCCCATGATCGCACTGCCGGCCAAGCAAATACGTTCGGTGTTTTCATTTTCACTTATTATGTCTGCCTCTGCAGTGGTGCAAATTTAACTGTGTTCTGTGCCTTTATATACAGAAGCAACTGTCTGCACCACTGCATGCCTGATGACCATAAATTTAGATCTGCTTTCCTTTAACCTCATTTAAATGTTATTATTCATTGATGTTTCTGCACTTCTTCATTTAATGGCATTATATTGTTATCTGCATATTCCCTTTATGAGCCTTTTAGACTATTGCTTCATAGCGCTACTTGGTTCTATGACTAGTTGCCACATTCTAGTCTTCTGTACAAGAGCACATTGTAAGCTTCATTAATTATCCAAGCAAGTTTTCAACTCAGGAGCAGTGTCTGGTTAAAGCACTTACCTAGAGTTACACTGTTAAAAGAATGGAGGCTGAAGAAAACAAATCCTGGATGACAGGAAGCAACTTGTTAAAAGCTGGATCTGTATTATGTTGCCGAAATGGCAAAACATTGAACACCATTTCAGCGACACATAAACAGCGAAGTGCAACTTCTGCAAACAGCCAGATCACAGATTTTTTTCCTAGGGGAAAAAAAATGACTTGGCCATCACCGTGAAATTGCCCTTTTCCCTACTGTAGTGCGATCTCGGAGTTGGTATATTTAGTTAGGGGGATGTGGGTGGTGAAGCCCACCACTTTGTAATGTTGAGATGACCTTTCATGTGAGATTGACCTCATCTGGCCATTCACGGAAGTTGTACTTTGCTGTTTATATGTCGCTGAAATGGCGTTCAGTATTTTGCCATTTTGGTGACATAATATAGACCCGTTAAAAGCTCATAGGCTTAATCTTGTATACTAATTGCCATAGTAGGCACTGATTCTATTGCATTGTGACTACAACTTCAGCTAGTTATGTTCATGTTTCACTTTTTCCTTTAAAATTATTCTGTATATAAGGAAACACCACTAATATGTCATCATCTTCTATCAGTGGCATATATCTGAACATTTTAATTCCACGTTATTTATTTCATGCTTCTCCCCATTCCTGTTTTGTTAGTTTTAGATTAGATCGTTGTTGAATTTACTCTTTTCTATTTCCTCATAATAGTACTCCTTATCACTGTTAAATCCACATAAATTAGAATTTCATTCTCCTTTATTATCATATTCCAGTTTCCTATGGTATAATCATGTGCTTGCCTTTCATTTTATCTCACTTTATATCGCGTTTTTTTAATTGTTGCTGATTTCCATTCAGCTATCAGTTATCTCCTAACTCCATTTCTTCCCTCAGCTCCTCCACTATTTATTTCATTATCTGTGTATTCCCCAAATCCTTTCCCTTCATTGATACTCATATTGTATATTATATTAAAAGCTGCACCATATGGCATAGAATGGGGCAAACACAAACTACTTTCCCATACATTTCCTATAGTTGTTGAATCCTGTCTCTTTTTTCATAGTTGAAACTAATTGTCACAACTTCCCTTAACTTTATTAAATATATTAATTACATTGTTGTGCAATTTGTCTCCCTTATTTATATATCTCCCAGTTACTTTGCCTGCTTTAAATTTGTTTGACTGCATTTTGGATTTCTGAGATAAACACCCACATCCACTATGTTGTACTAATATTCTTACAATGCCAGTCATTTATACTACTACACCACCTGCTAAAGTAAAGTTATGCAGTATTCTTTAAGTTGTTTTGTTATACCAATATCTGTTCAACACATTTCCAAATCTTGCCTTAGTTCCTGTAATGTGTGTCCATTTTTCTGTTTTAAATCTCTATGCTAGATATGTAGATTCTCTTTCAGTATGAAGACACCAAAAATCTCATGTAGATCTCTACCACTTTATCTGTTAATGTCATTTTCCCTAATTTAATCTTAGTGTGTGTTCCATTGTATCTAATTCTGTTGCTTCTCTCTGTTCATAGGTTCATAGGTGTGTACTAGGCTAACGGCCCTGAAGCCTGTATAAGCCTAGCCCAAGTAGATTCCCTGGCATCATGCCGTCCAAAGTTAGTTCCCAGTGTATTATATTAAATTGCATTTAATTACTCTAACTTGTCAGCGTGAGCCTCTGTTTCTCATATTATATTCAACTTCAGCTATTATTCTTGCTATAAAAATATTTTACTCTATTCTGCCACTGTACTACTACCCTGAGACTCAGAAACACTTAGCAAAATGTGGGTCGCTCCGTCCCTGAGGTTTACCCACATGGCAACCTCTGCATTGAAAGTTGTCTTATGAGTGAAACCACATAATAATGCAGCAGTCCACAGGGTGGCTAGTTTTAATTATCCATGAGTTCTGTTCCTGGGAAATGTCTGCTCCTCATGTTTTGCTCAAACAAATGATTTAGAGAATCACTCTGCTGAGTAAAATTTTATTCTCAGAAGAAAAAGTGACCACTGTAAACAAACAACAGTCAGGTATTCACTCCCACGGCAGTACTATATTGCTCTTTTACAGTTAGAAAGTTGCTAGAAATACAGGATTTATGTTAGTGGGAATTTACTGAAGGATTTGAAGTCTGAAACTTAAATGTATGTTATTATTTAGTGGCATCCATCCTCAGATCATCCCAGTGATTTGTCAGAAAATCACAAATTTTATGAGGAATAGACCAGAAAACATGAGGCAAAAATTCTGGACATTCCAAGAAAATCTGGACAGTTGAGAGGTAAGAAGCACACATATTAAGGAATACCTTTGCTAACATGATTCATGGGACATAAAAGAGAACACTCGAGACGATAAGTCTAACAGCCAAGTATCCATTTCAAGGGGTTTTGGCACCTATGTGCTAAGGCATTTCCCTTCGACACATTTGGCTGAGGAAAAAAATGGCTGAAGTGAAATTCAACTACAGAGATGTGCGGCTGTTGCAGATTCACTGCGGGCACAGATAGGTGTGCATTTTCATGTCAGTGCTTCAATAACCAAGTACATGAAGGTAGGGGAAGTAATGTGTATTGTGCTTGGTGTACACAATGTGCTTATGCAACTACAAGAAAAAGTACTCTACAAGATGGAGAAAACCCTGCATGCCACTGAAGTCACACTTATGCTGCAGTATGCATTTTAGGCAATGTTCCCTAGACACATTTTTTCCTAAAGCATACATGATGGCACACACAGTTGTATTGATATATGATCTCTGTCAGTGAGTATTTGTTACAACTATAAGGTGATAACCATTTTTTAAAGGCTAAAGCCACACTCACTGGGAGTTAAAGGTGCACACTCAAAAGAGTTGTACTGGAGGGAATGAGTTAATCCTCTTATTAAAATTGATAATCATATTTTATTAAACTTGTTTTACAGTTTGTACTACAGATATCTTTGTTATGTTAAAGAGTTGATGGTGTTGCTGCATGGCAAATGTACTGCAGGCACATAGACACACAAAGAGTCATGCCTGCAGCTTTAATAACCAAGTGCAGAGGCAGAAATATTGTGCATGACTGCAAAGGCACCTAGAGACAGCAGGCAGCATGGCAGGCATCAGTAGCAGGATGCCAAGTGAACATGTCATTAGCAGTGAAAACTCACTGCACAATAGGTAATGCCTTCATTATGGCTTGTATGGAATGTCATCTCCTTTAATTTTGATACCTTGTTTGTAGCATGGTTTTGGAATTATTAATGCAAATATGAACAGGCAATATTTCATGCCTAAAGGTGCAGTAAGGGGCTAACTGCAAAGGTTCCTGGAGACGTCACTCGGTTGTAATAAACATGAAGTATCCCAATGATTCAAAACCATTTCTGCTAATTGCTCAGTGTGGGTTGGTCGATTAGTGTGACACTGAGAAGGATTCAGGAATAGACACTACCTGCAGATAAAACACTATAATACACTAACTTCCTTCAAATATGGTCTGGGTAATTGGATGGTTATTCATGGATATCTGGGAGGGGTGCTTGAAGATAAGGAAAGCCTGAACAAGGAGATATGTGAATGTGACCCACTCACATTCATCTCATCCCTCAAAGAATGTAACTGGCATCCTCTAAAGTACCTCAGTCTAGATGACGCAGTTGAATTTTTTAATACTACCTTCCTGAACATCCGTAATTACCATGCCCCCATAAGATTTTCCAGAACCAAAGCACAACCCTCCCCATGGATACAGAAAACCACTAAGTCAGAAATGAAAAACAGGGATAAAGCCTGGGAGCACTGGCACAAAACCAAAACCCCCTCAGCTAGACAGAAATTCTTAGAACTACGCAATACAGTAAAAAAGCTAATAAAACAGGACAAATTCCAATACTACCAGTCTGCCCTAGACTCCTCACAACACAGCCCCAAACAATTCTGGTCCTCCATAAACTCCATCCTCCACCCAGGTAAAGTCATTACCCCTCCTCCTAACATCCCTCACTCCTCAGAAAATATTGCTACCTCATTCAACACACACTTCACCCAAACCATACTATCACTAGCTAAACAACACAACCCCCCCTCCCCTCCAACCCACACCTTCAACTAGTAATCTCCCCACTGCCTTCTCTTTTTCTCCTGTACCTACCTCCAACATAAAAAAACTCTTAACTAAACTTAAACCCACCAAATTAGCAGCAGACAACCTCCCAAGTGAATACCTACTAATCGCAGCTGATGCTCTGGCCTACCCAGTATCCATCTTGATTAACTGATCTCTGTCAGAAAGTTACGTTCCCACATTGTGGAAAGTATCACATATAATTCCCCTCCACAAAGGCGGACCCTCTGCAGAACTAACCAATTACCGCCCCATAGCTATTCTCTCTCCACTCTCCAAAATACTAGAGAGATGCATACACTCTCAGGTCTCAGACTACCTCCTTACTAACAACCTCCTTTCCAGTACTCAGCATGGTTTCTGACCAAACCATAGCACCACCACTGCCTTACTCTCCTTTACTAACACTATCCTTCAGCATAAAAACAATGGCTATCTCTCCTCTGCTACTTTCCTAGACCTATCTAAAGCATTTGACATGGTCCCACACAAACAACTTATCTCTGTCCTCAATAACCTATCCTTCTCAAAATCAGTCACCAACTGATTTCAGAGTTACCTGTCTGACCACCAACAATCCATTGTATGGCAGAATGACATATCTCCCCAACTACCTGTCTCCATAGGGGTTCCCCAAGGATCCATCCTTGGACCCCTACTCTTCTCTGTTTACACCAATAATCTAGCCTCTGCCACCAAACATGGCACACTCAGACAATATGCAGATGACTCGACCATCATCTGCTCAGCCCAGTCCCTACTCAAACTGCAAGACATCACACAGGAAGCCTTTTCCTCTGTTGAAACATGGTTATCCGATGCCCAATTAATACTCAACCCAAACAAAACTAAACTACTCATAATCCAACCCACTAAACATACTCAAAACAATTCTCACTTTAACATCACAGCAAAAGACAACACCACTATATACCCAACTGAACACACCAAATTGCTAGGAGTGGAAATAGACAATAAACTAAAATTTGACATTCACATATCCATGTCCATAAAAAAAGTCCATAAAAAACTAGGAGCATTATACAGAAATAAGCAATTTCTCACCAAAGCAGCAAAGATTTCATTAGCAAATTCCCACCTTATCTCCACCCTACTTTATGCCTCTCCAATATATACCAACCTAAGGCAATGTGATCTAAACAAGCTAGGGACCTACTACAACAAAATTGCCAAATTCACCACAGGGACATCCTACCATAGTCACCACTGTCTCTCACTTGCTGAACTGGGCTGGCTTGAACACCCTCACCTCCTTCAGTAGTATCAACTCTCACTCGCCCACAAACTAGCAAACCATCCACTAAATGTCCCATCCCTCCAGAATCTACTCCAACCCTATTGCACCACCAGTCCACTAAGATCCAGCAATCAAAATCACTTGTAGATCATTAAAGCCAATAACTCTGCTGGTGAAGCACTATTCTCTTGCGCCATAGCCAAATTATGGAACTCACTCCCACCCACAATTACCTCCATACCATCATGCACCCACTTCAAAACTTTACTAAAAGCGCACCTAAAAACATGCTGGCTATGCCCTTGCAACTCTCACTCTAATATCATCCACCCCATCCAACCACTACCTTTCTTTCCACTCCACTAACTACCTTGATTATAGCAAGCTCAGATGCTCATAAGCCTAGTACTTATTATACAGCAGGAACTTCTCATTGTAACATTTGTTAATGTGTGTTATGTACTTCACAGATAAAGATTCCAGTTGTCTACTGATGTACTATGTTCTTCATCTGTAAATATGTTGTAAGTAATTGCTATGTTAAATTGTTAATCGCTATGTAATCCAATGTAACTACTATCTGTTTATTTTACTGTGGAGCTTTTCTCCCTGGGCCTCCACTGAAAATGGACCTACGTTCAGTCGGACACTCCCGGTCAACAAATTTAAATAAATAAATAAATAAATAAATAAAGAGGCCAAAGCTAGAGTCAAAGGGGCTGCAGCTAAATAACACACAAAGTATCAAGGGTAGTGTGTGACTGAAGAGTGCCTGAGAATGAGAACTCAGATGTACAAAACAGGGGTGCAACCAGTACTTCTAAATGGTACAGAAATTTGGGCAGTGAAAGAATAGCAGTTGAGGAAGCTAGAAGTGATGGAGATGAAGTACCTGAGATTGGTCACTGGATGTACACTGTTGGACAGATAAAGAAATGAGGACATTAGAAGGGAATCCAAAGTAGTTTCAATGCCACAGAAGTTAAAAAATCATGCTAAGATTGTTCAGGCACACATGCAGGAAACCAGAAGATGATACAGTGAAGATATGGGAGAGACAAGAAGGAAGGAGGAAGTGAAGATATCCAGAAATGAGATGGATGGATTGTGTGAGAGAAGACCTGCAACAGACTGGCCTTCAAAAGTAGGAGAGTGGATCTAAACTTTGGGAAATTGTTAACAGTTGACATGACACCCTGACTCCATATAGAAAATGGAAAAAACAAGTTAATGAAGACAATGATGATTCATCAATTCATCTCAGGTTGAGTGCCCTAGTCATCCGTGAGAGGTATCATACAGTCTAGGGTGGGAATTAGAAAGGCACTATGGTCACAACACTCAGTAACCTTGAACAATGCACAATTACAAATAACGGATTTTAGCAATTTTTGCAATTTTTGTTTTTGTTGCTAATAGTCTTATGTTTATTGATTGGAGAAGGGTTTGTTTGTGAACCTTCTGCTTTATTTTGCCAATATTTTTCTCAATACATGACAGACTAACAGTATATATACAGTGCTGCATTGTACAGCTTTCTGTATTACAGTGAATTATTTCTTACGTATATACTTGTTTTTTAAGTATATGCTTAATTCAGTATTTAACATTCTGCAGTATAATACTTTTCATTAGATTTTTTTTTCTGAAATACTGGGAGAGAGAAAATCTGGTTAGGAGCCATTAAAAGGTTGGATATATTTTTTATGGGGGTGGTAGTTAGGGTTTTTTTTTTTTTTTCAGCTGCTTCAAGCTGGATGGTTTCTCTTTACAGTTCAAAATTAGATGATACTGAATATGGACAGTTGTTAGTTGAAGGGTGAGAATGCTGTTAAAGTGTGATTAAAGAGGTCATGGTGTTTTGAGTCTTAAAAGAGAGCTGTCTGATCCAGAGTTAGCTCTGTTTTTTTACATATGGAGTGGGTTGATGCAAATGCAGAGTTTATTACAGTATCTAGTATAGGCAGTTTTGGATGTAGAGGGCTGAGAAGCTATTAGAGGACGTGGGGCATGTAAGTATAGAGGAAGGGACAGGTTGTTTAATGTCAGGTAAGGATGAAGCTGAGAGTGCAAAGGTTTGTGCGTTTGACAAAATAGTACTTAAATGGAGATCATGCCTAAGCAGATCTGACAGTTGCTATTTTTTTAAACACCTTGGGGATGGCCCTCACTGGCAGTGATCTGTTGTTGCAGGGAAACATCTCTATTTTCAAGAGGTCAGTAGGTAGATCAAAGGGATGCAGGGAAAAAGGGGAGATACAGTTGTATTTTTTGACATGGAATGGTGGGAATAAATAATCCCTTAAGAAGGAGCAAGTGGCAGATAAAATGGTGGAGGAAGAAAGGAACAGAAAGTTCATGTATATAGGAGCTTAACTTATGAAAGCAGGACGAAGAATAATTGTAGTAAAAGGATCATTAATGAGTAGGGGTACCATGTGCAATAGGGAAAAGTAGGGTCTAGGATTGTTGTCAAAGAAAAGTTGGAGTGGACTTCAGAGAGAGTTGTGAAATATGAGAAAGTAGATGGCATGTGACTCTTAAGTGGGCAGGTATGGATTATGTTTTGGAAATCTTGGATATGTAATTTAAAGACCTTTAAGGCATAACCAGAAAGGAGACAGGATAATGTTGAGGATTTTCATTTGGTTTTAATTTTTTTTTACCTTTTGACAAGCTTTTCGTGATTGTTGAATTTATAGAAGGTGAAAGAAATTAAAATAAGATATGATAAGACTTGAGCTATGGATATGTAGCAGGTAAGATAGGTGGTGAAACAGCAGTTCATTTTTTTGCAGGGTAAGTACTAACAGGCTACTAGGCTTGTAGGTAGGACTCATTCTTGGTGGATGTTGTTATGGCAAGGTATGTTAGTGAACTGCATATGTTAGAGCAAGCATTATCAGAACATGTGATGATAGGGATGAGGTAGCAAAGGATAAGTGAGATGAACAGAGTCTGAAGCTCCAATCGGGGGAAGTCCAAGGAAGATGAGTAAGTTACATGATTCACAGATATGGTTCAGACAGTGGTTGTTCATGATAAGAAAAATAAAAAGGTTAAAGGCGAGAACAGGATGAGATTAAGCACTCACTGCAGGATGAGGTAATGTGCTATATGTGTGTGTCAAAAAGGAAAATAAAAAAAGATTGGTAAGATGTAAAGAAACTTATAGTAGAAACAATAAAAAGTGGGGAGAAGAGAAGGTGAGAAAGAGAGGAGGAAGGTGATCTGCAATTTGAAGACAAGACTGAAGGATTTGGAGAAGGCGCAATTTAATGCAGACTGGGGTCAAAAAGAAGTGGTATTGCTGAGAGTAAGGAAAAAGAAAAAAAAATTCTTGGAAAGGAAATTGAAAGAAATATGGAAGGTCCCTGAGTCTAAATAGCTGTGATCATTGATCTTGAGCCACTTGTATGTAATAAAAAGAAAACTGAATTAGAATTATGTCATATGTTCACAATGATACCTTCTTTAGTTTTTTGATATCATTAAAACTTGTCTACCCAAGGTTTTTCTAATCTCGTGGCTGCCATAGTGGGGCTTGCCAGTTGGTTATCAAAGTGGGTAGCTGCTTAGGAGAGTATGCACTGGAATACTGATGTTGTGATGGGGATTTCTTTTTAAATGGGTTCATCTAATAAAAGGTATTCTGGTATCCAAGTACAGGTACTCACTTCTCCAATGACAAGTTCTGAGCAATTGAAACACACTTCTTCATTTAGATTATTTGTTGTAGTAGGTTGAAACCTCCTACCAAGACCTTTCCCATGCATCTGAATTTTCTGCAGTTGAAAATTCATCAGTCTCCCTTGTTTCTGTTTCATGTCATTTGTGGCTACATCAGAATAATGTTGTGCCCTTTCTATAGCACCATGTATACTAATCTATTCCAGTTGAAGTTCTCTTCTTGCATTTGTTTATCTGCTGAAAGGAGGATTCCAAAAATCTTCTGAAGGAAGGCCAGAGCTGGCTTCTCTTAAATGCAGGTTCTCATACCCAAACAATGCTAAAATGACTCAAGTAGTTTGTTTTTATACTCTTCTGCCGGGTCATCTTTTTTCTTGATAAGCCTAATATTGGCTCATTTTACTACAGGTGAACACACTTCAGTAACCTTAATTGCTGAGGCAAAGTCATTTCCATAAGTCATTGCAGTTCAAACATAGAAGGGTTGTGTATTCCAACCAAATTGTTCACAATTTGTTAATACCTTACATGGTATGTTCTAACCTTTTAGCACTTTTTTTCATTATGATGGAGAAATCAGTACATCTTCAATGGGGGCATAAAATAATAGAGTCTGTGGTATTTTTGTTTAGAGTCCTAGCTGGGTTGAGCATTTATCACAAAGAAAAAAAAAACTATTGACCCCCCTCCCCTCCTCTTCCTCAGATGCTGATGAAAAGGATGTTTTATCTAGTAACTTCCAGACTGCTTGTTGCCATTAGCCTCTTCCTTCCAGTTATCAATATCTATGGGAATTTAGCTATAAATTGCTTATAATTTAGTTTTCCATGTGAGACCACTGTTTAGATGTCTGGAATATTTTCCTACATTTGAGGGTAATTATGAAATTCTGGCCAGCCACAATCAAGATTGTGGTTTAGGATACAATTCTGACTTGGATCAGAGAAAATGGTTGTGGGTACATAATCATGCAGACCACACAACAAACCAAAGTTACATATGAAAATCTGTCTGGTAACATTAGGATTTACTTTAAACTTTGGGATCCACTGCAGATACTTTGTCAGATGACCCAGACCTTGAATACTAGAATTACTTTCATTAAAAAGTCTGATCTCTTGGTATTGTTATCTAGAAATATAAACCATTAAAAATGGTTCTAAACATAACATGTCAAGACTGAATAGTTGATTCACCTTAACATAATCAGCCATCTAAGTATGGGCTTTGATGTGGAAAAGTGCTAGGCTGTTCATCCAGTTTCATGTGATACTATTGTCATTTTTTAATATTTGTGACTTTGGATAGCCGCACATTTACTTTTGGTTTAAATGGACTCAGGCCACCAAAGCAGGCTAATCCCTTTTCTTATGTGATAAATATAGACTTAAAACATACTGCTTCACCACTAACATGTACATGGATACATGTTCATATTTGTGGCATCTTTTATGGTTGGATATTCATTTTTTTCCCACTTTTTTGGTGTTAAGAACATGACTGTATTTACAGGGACTCGGGTAGTCAGTGGCATTGTTGCTGCCCTCATCCTGCTTTCACCATACAGTTTCTTTGTCCCTTTTCTCACCCAATATTCAAATGATGGCATTTCCTCCAGTTAGTCCTTGGTCTACCTCCATCCTTTCTCTCTTTTGTTACTGTAACTGGCCACAAGCTAGTCCCAGCTCAAACCATCCTCCTCATTTGGACTACAGTGTAACTTCCTAAAACAAAATGTTATTATTTAAAAGTTAAAAGTCTCTATTGTTAGATCTGATGAAGTCTTCAGACCAAAGTGCTTAACTTAAAGATCGTGTCTAAAGGCACAAAACAAACTTTTCATTCTAAAACATGTTTACGTGTATCATTGTGCATGTGAACATTTTACTGTGTAAAAAGAAAAGTTCATTTTGCAGCCTGTCCTCCCTGTGGTTGCGTGGGTTTCCTCCGGGTGCTCCGGTTTCCTCCCACATCCCAAAGACAGGCTGTAGGTCAGTTGGACACTCTAAATTGGCCCTAGGCATGAGTGCGTGCATGTGTATGCCTTCTGTGGAAGGTTGGTCGCCGGGCTGGCAACTCGACATCGTAAAACTCCACTGCCAACCATGAGCAGACAAGGTGATCCTCTGTGGCGACCCTTAACCAGGAAAAGCCAAAAGAAGAAGAAGAAAAATACATTTACAGCATTAATATCAATGGGTGGGCAGAAGGGTTCCAGCCCAAATTATGCTGGATTAGCATAGGTAAGTAATTGTACATTACTTATGTAACTGTCAAAGTGTTAAATTAACAGACTGGCAAAAATGTAATAATTTACTTTTTGCCAGAATCTAATACACACTTACTTACTTACGCCAATCCAGTATAATTAGAGCTGGAACTAAAAGTGATGTAAACACCTCCTGCCCTTCCATTAATATTAATGCTGTAAACACAACTCTGTTCTTTTAGTCTTCTTCTTTTGGGAGACATCTAAATCTCTGTATTTTCTAACTGCTGCAAAACAAACATTTCTATTTACACAGAAAAGTATGCATGCAAACACCTTGTGTGAAAAGAAAAGTTTGTTTTGTATCTTTAGACATCATCTTTAAATTAAATAAAGCCAGATTATTTGAGCAGAATGGGGAGCCTCAGCCCCGTTTTTTTTTAATAAATTTTATTCCACTGTCGGGGTGGTACCAGAATTTTTAAATTTGTACTCACTGTTCCCAGACTGCTGCCCCCAACAAGCCAAACCCACATCAGCACATCTGTCCACCCACTCTCTTAGGCTGCTGACCAAGCCACATCCCTTTCACAATGCTGCTCACTGAATGGATCACTGATATCCATATGCCAGGATGGTTATTACTTGTATGATGAAGTAGCGTGAACATTTCAGTCCAAAAGTGCATCTTCGTGGGTTAAAAAACAAAACACCTTCCCATTAAAATTTTTGAAGACTTTTCCAGTGGAGTTGCATCCAAATTCCTAGTCATGATAGTATTTTAATAGTGTGGCCTATCCCCAAGACACCTAACAAGAAAGTATTCTAATGACTGGCTTCTAGTAGGAGTGCTGCTATGTGGCAAGCCACAGTGCTGCATCTCCACAAGCCTCTGTTCCACGTCAAGGTGGTACTTGACTATAGGATCTGCAGCCCCTAGGCAGATAGCCCTCAAAGAATTAGCATACAGCTGATCAAAAGACCTGCAGATCATGGATGATGTCAGCAAATTAACTAAAAACATGAACATACTATCAGTTCTACTAAAGCAGCCCACAAGTATAGGTTAGCATCTGGAGCAAAGGACAATTATAAATCCTGCTTTAACAATGTTAGGAAACTAAGAAACATCTGATATTGCTCTGAACTTACTCATAATAACACAATCTACTCTGATCCAGTAGACATTGCAAGTACATTAGTAGACATTGCAAGTACATTAGCAAAGAAATTCAGTATGAATTTTACCTAGGGATAACTACCCAAACACCACTTATCCTTGATTCTCTCAGACCTCCCGATTATCACCAAAGAACATGTACTGAAGGTGATCACCAAGACTAAAAATACTTTCTTAATGAGACCTTGTTGTTTAATTAACTCCATTAAACAAGCACTGGCAGAGCTACTTCTTAAACTGTTTAAACCTGAGTTTTGCCACTGACTTTGTCCCTGAGGTTTGACAAACAAGAGCAGTAGTGGAGCCATTCCATAAGGGCGGCCCACCACTAACCCCAGGAATTATAGGCCCATCTGGCTGACAAATTGTATTTTCATAGGCATGGAACATATTGTAAATCGCCTGATAAACTATGATATTAAAATATTATCACAGGCTAGACACACTGCAGTTTGGCTTTTTTAAGGTGAAATCCTGTCTAATGAATGAATATGGTTAAATGTTTTGAAACAACTATAGTGGGGTGATCAGTGCCTTGCTTACAGCACCATTAGAGATCCAGTGGCTCATGACCTCATTGCAGTAAGATAAACACTCAACTAGCATTAGACCCGGAGCTCTGAATCTTCATCAGCAGAATGTGATGGAAAGAGAGAGATTCATCACCCGGCGCCTCTTCCTTCTCTAGAATAAACTTCCTGTGCAGGTTAAACAGTTTGATTCTATATCTTCCTTCAAATTAAACCTGCATGATAGGATTGAGTGTTCTCAAACTGATCAGGAATTAACTGACCTTTCTATTCTTTTCTAAGGTGGAAAAGACTGAGGCTGGATATTGGCAATGTTTACAAAGTTATTAGACTAAAATAGTTTTGAAACTCATATGAATCTTATGAAGAGCCACTGTCACTCTTTGTGATCAAGTTTAACTATTTTCAGCAAGTTTACTTTACGCAGTGCTAGAAGTGTAACATAGTTTCCAGTAACGCCAGCTTATGACTGAAAAGTGTCTGCTGATCAGGCCACTTGTCCAGTTATCAAACTAAAATAAATAAATAAATAAATTACCTTGATTAAAAACGAATGAAAAAGACCATGGCTCTTTTTGGGGTCTATATCACTTGACATTCTGTTTGCAAAGGAACCTTTCGCATTTGTCCTTCTCATATTTCTAATGATTCAGGCAGATTTTATTCATATTATTTCCTAGATGCAGCTGTAGATTAGTTAATAGAAGATTATGTAGTTAATCGCTGTATACAAAACTATTTTTATCAAAATTTGTTGCAAATGGTAATAAGCTGGCAAATTTACGATAAAAACTCATTATTCCCATTTTTAGGACAAAAAAAACATTTGTAATAACTGTGAAAATACTGTCGATCTCGGCTGGTTTTAAAAGCCCACATAAACCAAGAATCACCCAAAGTATGTTAGGAAGTAAACCAAAGGATGGCTATTCATGTATTTTATATACTTTTTCTCAACATATTTGAAAGATCAACTTTACATCTTTTAATATTCAGAAGGCTTTCAAAATTAGAGAACCAATTCATGTACCAAATGTACCACCAATTCTATTTGTCTTGAAATTTGTACATATATGGTTTCTGTGTTGAGGAGACCAATTATCCACTTAAACAATGTATTTTATTATATCCAAGTCATATGTATTGTTCTAGAGAATATAGTCTATTTTTCAAATGTAGGTTCCAACATTGGAGGTCACATTTAGCTATATTGTTATAGATATTGCCACGTGTTTTACTCTCAATAAACTTTACAAATAAGAATTGTTAATTAGGAAAAAAATGCTTTTTCATCAGTGTAGGAAATACATGTTTTCCATGTGCAAATGATGTTTTATAGCATTTTGGTTTATTATAATATTTGGCTACCAGATACTAATATGTGCCAATGAGATGTATATTATTTGCAAAGCAAATGGTAAAAAGGCCACACAGACAAAACACTTAGTAAAATCTACAATAAAGGCTGAGCCAATCTAGAGTCTTCATCGTGCAATACCATAAACTTCGTGTAGTAAAGGCCCATGGGATACATGCATATAAATCATTAAGGACATAACTGTGTTTTTCATTCAGGCCCATAACTTAAAGTCAAACCCCACTAGCTGTAGGCTGTTTTGCCCTATTTCTGAGCTAGTCATTAGAGCTTAAGTGGAATATTTGGCCATACTTTAAAATCACAGAATTTAGCACCCTAATGTTTATGACCATGAGGCTTGTTTTTAAGACTTGTCTGCAAACAAGCCTCGGTCCCTAATAACTGTATCAATACTGAAGTATTCTGTGTGGTAGATACAAGAATGTAGGTGTTTAGCAAAGAACAGTGTTACTTTTTTGTATTTAGCATTAGGGTATGGTCCAGGGACCATTTGTTTATATATAGCACATCCTATTATAGGATATGAAAGTCTGCAGTAGATTTTGACAACAGCACTTCTTCTTCTTCTTTTGGCTGCTCCCGTTAGGGGTCGCCACAGCAGAGCAACTGTTTCCATTTCTTCCTGTCCTCTGTATCTTGCTCTGTCACACCAACCACCTGCATGTCTTCTCTCACCAGATCCATAAACCGTATCTTAGGCCTGCCTCTTTTCCTGTTAACTAGCAGCTTCATCCTTAGCATCTTTTTCCCAATATACTCTGCATCCCTCCTTAGCACATGTCCAAACCAATGCAATCTTGCCTCTCTGGCTTTGTCTCCAAACCTTCCAATCTGGGCTGACCCTCTAATATACTTATCCCTAATCCTGTCCATCCTTGTCACACCCAGTGCAATTCTTAACATCTTCAACTCTGCCACGTCAAGCTCTGACTCCTGCCTTTTTGTCAATGCCACTGTCTCCGACCCATATAACATAGCTGGTCTCACTTCCCTCTTGTAGACCTTCCCTTTCATTCTTACTGGTACTCGTCTGTCAGAAATCACTCCTGATGCTCTTCTCCACCCACTCCATCCTGCCTGTACTCTCTTCATCACCTCTCTTCCACACTCACCATTACTCTGAACTGTTGATCCCAAGTACTTAAACTCATTCACCTTCACCACCTCTACTCCCTGCATCCTCACAGGATACATGCATATAAATCATTAAGGACATAACTGTGTTTCCTCTGTCCTCCCTCTCATTCATACACATATATTCAGGTTTGAAAATATTTACAAATGTTGTCAGGCAAAGATACTTGACAAGAGCTTGCACATCAAAGAAATAGATTTCAAAAATGAATGGACTCAGCATGGTGCCCTGAAGGATCCCACTGGAAACACACTATTTGTTGGAAAGTTGGAGTTGATTTTATTTCAATGTTATTTGAATAACTTCTTATGTTCAGTTTTAGACCATGAGGTTTTCAATTTGTTCCTAAGGGTGAGGATTTTTTTTCCTGTAATTGTATTGTTTGTTTATAGCAGTGGTCTTCCACAAGGAGTTTGTACTTAAATTTTCCATAGTTTTTGTGGTAGCTTGTAACTGGTGTCTCATTGCTGGGATTAAGATGAAAATATAAGCTCTCTACAATGCATTTGTGTTATCCACATGTTCCTCAAGATAAAGGAGTCTTTCGCACCACAACAGACATTCAGCTAGTTGCAAGAAGTATGTCTTAGAGAAATCCTTAAAGATAACAAGGTTTATGGGTTTGTTGATTTGGGTTCTAAGGACATTGAGTGGTGGCTGGAACTAGCCATGGATGGGGTAACTATAGGGACAGAGCATTAGTGGTGAAATTTTTATGAAGACTAAATGAAGTAACTTTTTCCCCCTGGTTGGGGCAGAACACTGTCTAGACACATGAGATAAATTAGTGCAATCTAGTAAGCACAGTGCATATTCATTTACAACAAAAAAAGTTGTTCAATTTATAGATGACTAGTTGAAATCACTTACAATAATGATGTTTTGTAATATTGACATTTCACATTTTAATTGTGTTCTGGTTTGGTGCTGCTTAATGAAACACGGCACTACATGATTTAGTTGCATTGTTACCAGGAATTTTTTAATTCATTTTTGAGCAATTTCTTGGTTTTCATATCTGAAGTTTAGTTGCTTTGTAACTTTAATACTTTTATGAGTGCCATGAAATAACAACACAATGAACATGCTATGGTTTATTATTAATCAATCAGATATTTTATTTTCCTATGACTGAGTTGTGCTTTTAGAGTACTAAGGGCTTGGACACATGAACTTGAAATGGACCTATTCTTTGACTGTTTATGATTTATCTGTGAATATTTGACTTGCACCTTGATTGTGAATGTATCTGCTGTGAGGATTAGTTAAGGAAAGGTAAGCTCTGCTATGGAAGTGAATACCATAGGAATATGAAAAATCTTTGGAATAACTGAGTCACGTACACAAATGCAAATGTTAGCTTTCTGTGTGGCTTGACTAAGACTTGCCCTGATCAGATTCATTTTCATATGCATTTCATTTTGCAGTAAATGTTACTGAATTTTTTACTTTTTCTACAGGGAACGAGGGTGTATTTTGATCTGTACTCTGTGCATCGAGATGAATCTCAGTGGAAGTTTCCTCATGAATTCAACCCGCACAACTTTCTCAACGACAATGAAGAATTTGTGAAACCAGATGCTTTTATGCCATTTTCTGCAGGTAATATTTAATATTTATGTAGTGTTCCCCCAGTGATAAATAAAAAAGATTAAAAAAAAAATTCACAAATATGAATCTGCATATCTAGAGCACCAGTTGGTTCAGGAAAGGCTTATGATAATCACATATTAAAACAAATAAGCTGTAGCCATTACCATTGGAATTTTGGTTAGGTCTGATCATCCATGTGTGGCTGTGGTCATAAAAGTATATGCTTTACGTCATCAGGCATGAGTGGCCACTGTGGTGCAGCAGTTAGCATTGTCACCTCACAGCAAGAGGTTCTCCGGTTCAATTCTCAGCTGGGGTTCCTTCTATGTGGAGTCTCCATGTCCTCCCTGTGGTCATGTGGGTTCCTCCAGGTGCTCTGGTTTCCTCCCAAAGACATGCTGTAGGTGGATTGGACACTCTAAATTGCCTTAGGTTTGAGTGCGTGCATGTGTGTACCTCCGTGGAAGGTTGGGCATCGAGCTGGCAACTCGACACTGTAAAACTCCACTGCCAATCATGAGCGGACAGGTGATCTGCTATGGTGACCCCTAACCAGGAAAAGCCAAAAGAAGAAGAAGGTGTATCATCAGACAGAATTTGACACTATGTGCTGGTAAACTGGTGTTGTGCAGTGTCAGTTTTTAAATCGTAGGTGATCCCTAAGTCTAGCAAGATACCCCTGTGAGTGACACTTTGGGAAGTCATGTGACCATCACCCATATTGTTTTAACATACCTATACTTTTAATGCTGAGAGCACCATACATATAACAAAACATTTTAACTGTTAAGGGCATAGCTAGCTAAAAGTGGAGATATATACATATTTTGGCAAAGGATTCCATGGTGCCACAATGCTGTTCATTGCCCCCAGGTTCAGCACCCAGTGAAGACTCCAGTTTCCCATCATCATGGCCTCCTCATTTCTTTTTACATGGCTTTTCCCACATTTTACCTTATTCCTCAACTTTTATCTCCATCCTTTCAACACATTCTAACTGGTTAAGACTGCACTGTAATAACTTTAGAGGAAATAAATTAATTAAGCTGAAAGTCTGCAGGTCATAAGGGCCTTAGCTGCCTTGGGGTGCATTTTTCTCAACTAATTTTTATTTTTCTATAATACAATAATGAAATTATGCTTTTTTATCGTATAAATTGAAAATCACGTTTACATAATCATACCTCTCAACTGAACAGATTTTTACAGAATGTCCAGATGTTTGCTTCATATTTTTCATCTGTTCTTCATAAAAACTTTTTTTTGAGAAATCAGTGGGGCAATCTAAGCTTAAAGTCACAAAATAATTATATGCATTTGAGTTTCAGACTTCATATCCTTCAGAAAATGCATGTTAACACAAACAATGTTATTCTAACAACTTTATAAATTTTTAAAAGAATTATTTAAAATGTGTCCCTATTTTTGGCCCTTCAACCCCCCCCTCATTATGTCAGGCTTTGTCCAAATTTCTTGCACTCAGAGGTTAAGAGTTATGCATAACATAACTGTATACGACATATACATTGGCCTGAAAGAGAATACAAAGGCAGTAAAAAAACACTTACTAATAATCTCTAATTAATTAAATAAAAAAAAAAGTATAAGTGATAACACACATAAAAATTCATTAGGGAGAGTTAGAGTCCATTTGAAGAGTTTCTATGAGAGATATGAGTTTTTTCTAAGCATTTTTGACAAAATGGTTTAGGTAAGTCCTGGATTCTTTGATGTTGGTTTCTTTAAACACTGTTTCTTTCAGTAGAGATAAAAAATTTCAAGAAATGGAGATATGGTGGAGTTTCATTTCCTGGTGATACATTTTCTAGCAATTGCAAGTTTTGACCATAGTAAAAATAAATTATCTTTATTCATAGGATAACCATCACTGACATTAAATAAAACTAAAGCTTTAGTTAGTAGGAATAAATCAGAAAACAGAGCCTTTAAAACATTATCTATGTCACTAAATGTGTGACCAGTCAGTTTTACAAATCAGTGAGAATCTCCAACAAGAAGTATTATTAGATTTATTAAATGTTGCTATCTTGTCTAGTGTTAGGAAAACTCTATGTAAAAAATTCAATGTAGATATACTCCAGTATTGGGACCAGGAAGTGAGTTTGACAGACGACAAACTATTGGATTTGTTTTCTTGAGATAAGCAAGAGAAATGACCTAAAATAATATGATACAAACATTATTGGCGAGGTTTCATTTTACAATTTATACAATTTTATATATTTTGAAGTAATGTTGTCAATGTTAGACTCACTGCATAAAATCTCATATAAATAAGTTATTAATTTATGTTTATCTTTAAAGGAGTAATTGCCAATTATTTTACAAAGGTCCTGAGAATAAGTTAATATGCTTTGTAAGAGTGGTCAATCTTGGGATTTCTCATAATATGTTGGATATTTATACTATGTAATATTTAATGTAGTGATACCAACAAACAAAATATTTGACTTCTATGAAATAAAGGTGTTTTTAAGTATTCTATCAAAAATATTTGTAATACTGAAAGGTATTAATAAATCAAACCAAATTTTAATGTAAACATTTGTAATAATACATTTCCTAAAACTGTTATATAGAAAGTTCATATAGTAAAATTTTGAAGGGTTAGAAATATTGTACTGCAAGATGAAAGAGAGAAAAAATTATTTATTTGGATAATCTTTAAGGAAGGCTCTGCTAAATAAGTATTCTCATTTAGTAGAATGGTTAAATGGAAAGTTTTCCAATTAGAAGTATACTTGGATCTACCCAATTCAAAATAATTTTAAATATTGAAGCTTCAATATAAGTTTTTTTTTTAATCTGGAAAATGTAACCCTTCCTAAATCCATGGTCTGATATGATGTAAAAAAAGCAATTCTATTTCTAATGGAAGACCAAAGGAAGTTTAATAAAAGCTTATTCATGTCCTTAATAAAGTGGTTTTCAGAGGGCATAAAAAAGCATGAGCTATATATAAAATCATTTTTATTAATTGTACTCTGTACTCAAAGGAAATGAATATTTTATTCCACTTATCCGAAAGAGTTTTAATTGTACTTATAATATTATTAAAGTTAGATGTTACTGTCTCCTCTATGATACTCATGCCTCTCAACCATACAGAATTCTTTGGTATTTACAAGTTTTGAGGGCAAAATAATGGGATGCCATGAATTTCTGAGTGGCCCCTTTAATTCCTGATTTTGTTCATTTTTTTTTCTTTTTGTAATACAACTTTAAACTTATGGCTGACATCACCAAGCATCACCAGGGTATCCTGCAACATCAACGTGCAGGGTTGTGCATAATGACATCAGTGTCATGGAATACCAGTATGTGGGCAGCAGCAGCAGTGAGTGGAGTTGCTGTGCATATTATTGCAATTTAATTAAGTTCATCTTGTCTTCAACATCTGCTGCAGCAAAGTCCGGCAGACCATCAAGCACCCGCCACCATCCAACCCATGTCCACACTCTGCAGGATGAGAAAATCTACTTTCTCTGGCTCCTCTAATTACTCAACCTTCGGGTAAGTAACAAAAAAATTAGAAAAAGGCACCAAGTATATGTATGCCTAAATGTCATTGGCTGTTAAAGAAACATTAAAGTCCACAAGAATAGCTTACTAATTGTGGGTATTTACTTACTACAATTATAGCTAAAATCACAATTAGGTAATTGAAATCAGTTAAGGGCCTTGTAAGACTTTATGTAATAGGGCAAAGATCCTTCAACAGCACCTTTCCCTGATTGTCATTGTTAGTTGGTGCTATAAATCTATATTTGCTAATACCCAAGAAGCTATCAAATCATAGCTAATGTACTTTAAGTAGACAGCCATGCAAACTGGAAAACTGTCCACTTTTGGAATCCTGCATTTATTCAGTAATCTTTTTATGCGCCCGATGAATGAGAAAATCTTAACCAGATTTGCCATTCAAAGCTTTTGTAACAGAAAATGCTATGTTAATGACCACAGTTTCTTCCCATTTATAGAAATGCAATGTTAGTCAAGTAGGCAATAGTTTGTACATAAAGCACCTGCAGACACAAGCTTCATAGTGATAGAGACATGTGGAGCTCCCGTCTAGCTCATACTGTGCTGGTCCAAATGGCAAATAAGGTGTGAAAATAAGTTGTCCCCAGGAACTAGTTGCAGGTGCAGGACTAGTACAGTAAAATGTTCCAGACACAGACAGTTTAATTCAGGAATGTGATGCCAAAAATAACAAAATATTACAGGAAGAAATCACCGCATTTTACTTTTTTTTTGGTGTGGGGGGGGGGGGACTGGGAGCAAGTGTTCAGGTCACCTATGTATGAACTCCACAATAACTGCAGTTAATGGTTTACATGACAAATCCATTTTACAACACTTTAACATGGAATTTCATTAATTTGTTATGCTTTTTAGAGCATTTAAGGACAGCTCAGTGGTGCAGCAGTTAGCATTCATGTGGGTTTTCTCTGGGTGCTCCGGTTTCCCCCTACATACAAAGACACGCGCCTGGACAGTTTCTCCACAGGCCTCCTCTGAAAATTGGCTTCTTCCAAGTCAGACTTTCTTGGTAAACAAAGCTTAAATAAATAAATAAATACATTTAAAACTGGAAAAGGTACATTCTTGAAAACAGGTGTTAACAGTTACTGCAGTGGGGAAAGTAGATCTGTGAGTACTGTGTACCATAAAGCAAGTACATGTCTAATATGAAATTCTTATAAATCATAGTTCATGAGCTTAAGGTATCCAACTGTTTTCATTGTTAGGGAATAGCAGTGTATTTATGTTTTGCTGGAATCATTTGGCCTAGTTTACATATTAATGTAATACAAAATGTTGAAAACTGCAGTTTCTAGATTCACACCAATGGTTTATATTAAAGGCAAGAAGAGACAAAGATTGCGCAGTTGTAAAACAGGAGATTAGCTATATGAAAAGAGTATTAGACAGAAAACAGTCAAACAAAAGGCAGCAATTTTTAATAGCTCTTTCTGATGAAACGCAAACTTGTTGTACTTTGTGCACAAATGGGCACAGTTCGAATCCCAGGAGTGGTAGTAAACTGTATGCATAAGTTCACCCAGGATTTTGTGAATATGTGTAGAAACAGTCAGGCAGTGTTAAAATAAATTTCCTCCACAAGTCTGCCAGGTAAAAAAAAGTATAAAGTAGCTATAAGAAATCTGTAGTTATACTGTTTCCAACATCCAATGTCCAAACCCAAGGTGGCAAATGACATCAAGATAAGTACATACACCAACTAGTCTCCCCCAAGAAATGTACCTCAGGTGTCATGCTGTCACAGCTAGCGGTCACTGCTGCCAACAACCAGCGTGACCAATAGAAATCAAGGCAGAGTATGGTACTAGCACACACACACACACACACACACACAGACACACACACACACACACACACACACACACACACACACACACACACACACACACACACACACACACACACACACACACACACAGTATGAGTGCACATATGTAACCCTGACTATGTGAATATGGGTAAAAACAGTCAGGTAGTGTTAACAGAAATTTCCTCCACAGATCTGCCAGGTAAGAAAAGGTATAAAGTAGGTATAAGAAGGCTGTAATTATACACTGTGTACAGACATACCACTGCCCAACCCAAGGCCATAGGTTGTTGTAAAGTGAGGAAATACTTGTAGAGAAATGATGAGAGCAATCATCATTAAAGTTGTGAGCATTTCTAGCATATACAGTTGTTAATTGATATCTCTCTTCCCCCCTCCACTTTATCTGCACCAATAAAATAAACACATAAATCAATGGGTATGTTTTTCACCATACCTATTGTTGGCATGTGTCCTATTGTTCTACAAATATTGAAATGTTTTTCTATTAATGTTCCCTGTTCAAATACTATCATTGGTGGCCTGTTGCTATCAATGTAACTTGCATGCCATTATAATGCCCACTGTGGTTCCATATATGCATGTGTTCTGTATGCTATGCAGCTGTTCCAAATCTGTTGTTTTGAGTTAATGGGAATACCTATGCATGCTATTATAACTAATCCTGGAATGTGTTT
>NC_056731.1:1546909366-1546939366 GCF_019279795.1 Protopterus annectens | reverse complement strand
CAAAGTTTGCAGACAATTGCAAGTTGTGAGCTATTATTAACTAACCAAATGATGTTGGGATCCCACAGAAAGGCCTCACTGAAACCAATGACTGGTGTCAGAGCCACGGCCTTAAGCCCAGTGTCAGAAAATGTGTTGTCATCCTGTTTGGGGAAAACCTTGTTGCCATGAATTACCACATCAATTGTAGTCCCCTATACACAGAAGGTGTTACAAGAGATCTGGGTGTACAGGTTGACATTGCCACTGTGGTCAGAAAGTGGTCAGAAAGTCTTTCAGTGTGGCACATCTCATTACTAATGCTTTTGCATCCAGGAAGGAAGAGGTCATTGTCCCCCTGTACTCTTCTTGACAGAGTGAAACAGTTTGTTTCAGCATACATATCCTGATGGATGTGAGGTATGACAAAGAAATATATATCATTTACTAACAACAATAATCATATCATCACAGTGATTTACCAGAGAAATAAACAGACCAGATATATGAGCATTAAACCTGGACATCCTGAAACAATCCAGCCATTTGAGAGGTATGCACAGAAACCCTTAATGCAATGAATCTTGACCAAGGCTGAGAAAGTGGTGGGTGTAAGCCATGAAAATGGGGATGTATCTGAAGTACTGGCATAGATAAGCTTACACAGTTGCTGCAGTAACACCCTCCTGTGTGCTGTAACACATATTTAGTGAAATAGCACCAAATAATTGAAAGATGAAATATGCTATGGGTAATTGCATATATATTTGCAAATATATCAGGCACTACAGGGATGTAAGAGCACTGAAAAACAGACACCAATGTGAACGTGCATACCCACAACCAATATCATCACACTCACAGTCACATACTTGTAAGTCAAGTGAACAGTAGAGTATATGGACTGTGTGAACAAATACATTATTGTATGCCACTCACACGCAAGTCCTACATATACTGGCCCAATTCTCAGTGTAGTCTGAATCCTGACCATGGTACAGGACATGTCTCAGTCTGCCCCTACAAATATATACAGCCAACAGACCAGCAGAAACTGAAGCAGCACGCACAGTCAGATGAAAAAGCAGCCATAACACATGCATCTACCCCCCTCCATACACAGCCCAAATAACATGTACACATGACATGTATACACAATCCTGACAGTCTGCTAACAATGGTCAGACATGCACAGACCTCTCACATGTACAATTCACCTCAGATTGTATACGCTCAGGATTCATATCTATGGCCTCTTCCCTGACATGTCTGTGGGTCTACTACATAACTGGGATGGTAGCAGGAATGAAGGCAAGTAAAAATGATACTAAATACGTCTGAGCCTCATTGACATCTGGACAAAGCCTGCCATCATTTGGGGGGCAGAGACACCAAGACAGGGGTAGATTGGACATACTGCTGTCTTAAACTGAGACAGTTGCAGATGTTACTGGGTTTGTTGTAACATATCCTTTATAAGGAATATGATGTCAGTAATACTAATAGATGTGAGTATTTACTGACTGCATTCCCCAGAGTCCCCAACTGATTTTCCAAAGACACCAACTGTCTGGGGAGCAGACAAAACATAACAGGTAAACATGTAGCCAGGCTGTGGATAGCATGCCAGTGGAGAGTTGTCAGAGACATATCACTGTCAGATGTGAAGTCACTTCCTAAATGCATGTCCACACAAACACTGACAATCTATCAACTCACTACGTGTATAACAGCATTGATGACATAGAATATGTTTACTATTCTGGGGATATGTCCCCCATGTTATTGGTCTGTCCCCAAATGTCCTGTCCTGTCCTGTAAGTATTCCCACCTACCTTTGTAATGTCCCTCATACAGGCAAGGAAAAAGGCCAAGGCCCACATGAAGGAATGTCCCATATGTTGGAACTAGCAGCAGTGTCCAGGCCTACAGCACAATACTATGTGGGCACCTACATAGTTGAATGGGTTAGTAATATCTGACATCTACATATCGGAACAGAAGACAGACAGACAGTAGATAGGCAACATGTTATGCAGAAGGATAAATGTTTTGTGTTAATAAATATTAATGAGGTGATTTTATTGGTGGAAATATGAATGGATATTTATAAAAGGTTGGCTGTTTTATGCATGAACTGTTCTGATGAAGCTTGGGAGATTCCTGGGTGAAAGCGCTTAACGTGGATTTTATATTGTAATTGTCTTAATAAAAAGTGGAGTTTCTATGGTTCTGCACTTGTATTTTTATTTCCTTGAGTGTTTGGTGCAAGTATTGGTTAGTTCGTTGGTCCAAGACACCATGGCAGAGTCAGTGGAGCAGTCCGCTTCCAGTATCAATGTTTCTATTGAAAACCAGTTGAAAACAGATGACATGCCAGTCACCAGAACTGAATTCTTACAGTTAATGGAGCTGGTTAAGAGGATTGCTACTACACAATTGAATCAGCTTAATTGCAGCTTACTGAGAAGCCAAAAGCAGTTTCAAGCTGAGGGACTAAACCAATCACAAAGCACGCAACAGACATCAATGAGGAATAGTAATGATGGAACAGTGCTGAACAGCCAAGCGATGAGGGGATCCTTTTTTCCATCACAGGGAATTAATAACAATGCAGGAGCTGGAAGGGGGAATAATGGCTCCAATGGTAGACCATTTGACTTTGACTTCAATTGAAGGGCTGGTAAGCAATTCATTTTTTTTGAACAGCAACAGCCCAGGGCTGAGACTTTTACGGACACTTTGGGTTTGTTTAAAAAGAAACTGCTGCAACTAAAAGGTTTGCAGATGGAGATAGATTATTTAAATGAATGTATTAATGTGAGAAGGGTCCCAAAAGGACTCAGATTTGTTAAATACCCTAACAATTTTGAAACTAATAGTTTGTACCATAAAGAACTTGATGACAGTCCAGTGGGTGGGGTCTCAGTTCTCACTGTCACCCAGCTTGATGACCATGGGTCCTGGATGTCCTCACCATCACCCCATCTATGGTGACCACTGACCTCTTGAGTCCATCACTGTTCCTGTCTTGTCTTTGTCTTGTCTGACTGCAATTGCTTCCCCACCTACCCATCTTACCAGACCCAGACATACCTACATCCTTTCCCCAACATTCCTGTCTGTCTCAAAAAAAAAATAGGCACCTGTACCACAAAAAATTATTGTCCCATATATAGCTCTTCATTTTGCACACATGTCTTCTTGACACACTTGATTCAGTACATTTTTCTATAAAATATGATTGTGTTGTATCACTCCTCTCTCTCTTGAGGTGATAGTCCAAATTCAGTTAATATTTTGGATATATTATCAGTTTTTACTGTTGAAGAAATGGACAGCTATGGTGATTTTCTACCTCCCTCCTCACGTTCCTGTATTGCTTTCCATTCTCCCTCAACTTGCTCCCCATTTCACCACTGTCCTATCTTCTCCATTTCTTTTCTTTAATGTGTTATTGCAAGATGGTGCACATTGCACACCAACATGCACCAATGGTAATAGGAAAGTACTTAAAAGTGTTCACTGTAGCTGTATTCAAACCCAGTACCATTTGTCCCCAAAAAGGAATGTATCATTTTAACACCTTCTTCCACAGAGTCATTTAAGTAGCAGGTTTAATCCAGAGGTTCAATACTAACTGTCAGATTTTAGCACTGCGGCTCATGTTTGTGGACTGCATAGCTATTTGCAAACAAGATAAGCATACAACACTTCCATTCATTCTTCATTTCCTGTGATTGAGCTAAGCACCACTTCACTCAAACAATGGCCAAAAACTAATAGTGAAAAAATGACAGAGAAAACAAACTTGCCAACAAATGAAGAGGAGGTTGGATGATAATGAAACAGAACCTGTGAATTGTGCACTGCTTACTTTCATTTCCAACCTTGACAGACGTACATGTAAAATTTGTAAGTCTAACCTGACACATCCACCTGATGTAAGCATTCACAGTTGCCATCCATTAAACACATGTACTGAGGCAGTGCCTGCACTATGTTTACATCAATACATGGATCCAATTTTTTGGAATTCAGCAATTCTAATGAGTTCAGACATCCTTTGCTTCTTCACCATGCTGACAGCTCTGAATCTACTTCAGACTGAAGGCTGCTATCATGATAAACCAAAAGTTCAAAAATAGAAGCTGAATAACAGAAAAAAATTCCAACTCCAGGAGCGCCAATACTTTATTACAGCACAGTGTTGTAATAAAGTATTGGCGTTCTTAGAGTTGGATTTTTTTCTGCTATTCAGCTCTGAATCTACACCAGATAGCAGCTCTGTAGGTAGGGAAACTGAAGAGGAGACAGATTGTTTATGTGTTCAACACAGAAGAAAGGATATTACTTTGGGATATATCTGCACAAAGGAGTACTGATTTCAAATGCTTGTATTTTGTCAGTTACATATTACATATGCTGACATGTAACTATGAATAATCTGTTTAATGTTTTTTATATTTCTTTTTATTACCACACACTTTTATCTGTCTGCATTACTTACAAGTGTACTGTTCATTGGGGGGGGGTGGAGAAAAGCTGCATTTCTGTTATGGCACAAATAAGAATTATATTGCTATTGTTACTCTTCTTTTGCAGCATCCAGCCTGTATTTAATGCTGTCATATGTTAAAGTCAGTTCGGCACAAATCTCACACCTTTATTTTTTATGCTGTCTGTGTGGACTCTTTTCTGTGGTTGTGTTCCAAAAGTTTTGGAATTCACAGAGAACCCCAGCACATAGTGTACATGGTTGCTTTATAATTTGTTGAATAGCTCCACTGTATTAGATTGGTTAATTAGCATGTAATTCAGCTGCTTATGTTGTAATTAGCATCCCATAGTGTTTACCTAGTTTGCACTGGGGTGCACGCCTCTACACGTTGCTTACCAAATTTAAAAGTTTTCACGCCCATGTGTGCATGACATCATAATCCACATACAATGGAGAATGACCATGTAGACTTTATTGAATTCTCCCGATTGATACAGATTTAATTATGAGTTCAACACAAAAAGGCATGCATTGCTGTAGCTATAGGTATAGACACAGGTACATGTATATTTATACGTGTAAGCTCTATATATAAGAATTAGATATATAAAAAATGTCAACTGTAATATATACAGACACAGACTCCTATATACCACAGCTGTAGCATACAAACAAAAATATAGGCGACTTAAGATAAAGGCACAAGTACAAAGATATATGTGGTTATAGATGCAGAGAAAGCTGTAGCTAAAAAATAAATACCAAGTCAAATTTTGGCAGTTACATTACACAAAATGCTAGCAATATGGATACAGGTTTGGAGTATACCTAATACATCTGCAGATAGGTCCAGATATAACATGTTAATCTGCATACAAATCTATTTTGGTACAAATTCACTAGCACATAAAGTTTTGCACTAATACCTGTACAACATGTGGACTGACATATGAATATCTTTTTGTTTTCTAGGACCTCGAGTATGTATGGGTGAGTCTCTTGCTCATATGGAAATATTTCTCTTCTTCACAACTCTTTTGAAACATTATGAGTTCTTCTGGCCTGAGAAGCATATAAAACCAGACCTTACAGAAAGGTTTGGAATTACGCAATCACCCATTCCTTATAGGGTAGGAATCCGACACAGGGACGTTTGAAAGTACTCATATACAACAGTGCCATGCATACAAGGATTTGTTATACTAAAATGATGTTTCATGTAGTATTGATTATCTTGTTATTGTAATAAAGAAAATACAACTGTCATTATATGTAATATGCAGAGAATTTTATGAGCTTCATATTGCATGGGGGACAAAAACATACTGTTTTATTTTCAGCTGAAATTAAAGCATAATATAAAGTGAAAATCAAAGTAATTATACTTCAACAATTAGATCAGTGATTAAGTAAAATACACAACAGTCCTTCTCCTCCCTACTGCAAGTATTAATAAAATAAAACTGAAAATATAATGTGTGACTGCATTTGCTTAACAGATAAAATGCACCTATTGTTATAAAAGAGACCAAAATGAAAAGTAAAGTTAACATAATAGAGTCAAATAATTGCATCAATGCATTGTATGTCACGTATGAAGTTACTAATATTATCCCCTTTTTTTTCTCTCACCCCAACCCTTATCTTGCTTTTTTTTCCCTACAGCACAATGGGGTAGGTCTGGCCCACAGGATCCTCCTACCCCCACTCCTCCTACTAAGTCAAAGAGGCCCAGCACATCTGGGGACACAACCTGGCAGCAACCCTTCTGGTGCCTTGCATTACCTGGCCCCTCAGGTAGTTCTGTACTGCAGGATAGGCTAGTAATTACCTCTAGAAGCAGTGGCAGATGTGGTGATTTAATCAACCATGATGAACTTCCAGGGTTGGTGTGCAGGATTGTGCCCCGCACTGTTGGTGCACACTTATATTGCATGGAAATGCTGCTCTCCATCATTGTACTTAATAACATGAGAAGGAGATGCAGCCATCAGGCACTGCAACCATAGGTGCAGTGAGGTGACAGTAAGTCCTTGATGTCCCCACCCTCACCCAGCCATGGTGTTCACCAACCTCTTGTATCCATCACCAGCCCTGTGTCTTGTCTTGGATGTCCTGTCTATGAATGCTTCCTCACCTATCCAACCTACCTAACCCAGAAATATCTATGTCCCTTCCTCAACATTCCTCACTCTCTAAAAAAAAGGGCACCTTTCCCATGAAAAATATTCCCATACATAGCTCTCTATTTTGCATGTCTTTTTGACACACTTGATTTGATTGATACAATTATTTGACTCTATTATGTTAACTTTTCTTTTAAGACTACCAACTCCTAAGAAATAACTTTTTTACCTTTAAGACTACCCACCTCATAACAGATGCACACTATACTACAGATTACAACAAGGAATCTTTTTATGTGTGCATATATTGCACATATGCATGTTCCAGTTATACTGATTACAGTTTACAGCAGGCCATTTGTGACAGTGGTTTAGAGGTCTGAAGTTACATTGCAATACTGATGAAAACTTAGCATTGTAAAGATTGCAATTGTAGTTTTTGAATCCACAAATTCTGACTACTCTCTAATACTGTACTGTTGTTTTGTCCTACATACTAACATATGGATGGTTTCCTTTTAAAGTTGGCAGATGCATGCTAAATTTGATACAACTATATAAAATACGAAAAAAAAGTCTTTACCTTTTAATGCTATAGTAATAGTACTGTTCTGATGCATGCAAGCCACATGCTTCTCTCATCCAGGCCAATCTAGCCCAATGGGTTTGTACACTCAGTTGTCTCTCTGTGGCAGCTGTGGAAAAAAACAGAACAGAATACCATCATTAATACAATTCTTGACTATATTCAGCTTTTAACTCTTACAAGTAGTCTCTGTAATTGATGCTTACAGATCTGTGGGGTGTCCCAAGTCCTAGAGTCCTCAATCCAACATTCATGGGTATCCCTCTTCCTCCTCTGGCGGTTGTTGTAGTGGTGTCAACTTTGCTCACCAGTTCAAGGGATACCAGTAGCACTGGTCACAGTTCAGGGAAGATTATCCCATGCCTCTGACTTGTACTCTGCGCTGGAATAGTCCTTCTGCAATAGCCTGGGCCCATGTTCCTTCACTAGGATTTCAACAAACACTTTGAACTCCTGGACACCCCATCTTTGAGCACAGAATCTCAATCCCTCACCACACATGCCTGTCATGCCTACCATAGATCAAGACCAATGTAGAATGATGTTTTCCCTCCAATTGCAGTTATCATGTTTTCTGGGAATGCACACACTGTTTGAAAGTGTTGTGGAATACTTACCATCTTGCAAACATGGTGTTCAGCATTGTGCATCTTCAAGGACCACATTTGTGCAATGTTAAGTGGAGCAAATGTAAAAGTATTTGAAAGTGTTACATACACCTGCATTTGAACCCAGTACCATCTGGTCCCAAAAAGGAATGGATCAATCCACCAACAGGTGGTGCCACAGACTCATTTGAGTAGCAGGTGTATTTTTGAGACTGAATAGCAACTGGCAGACTTAACTGCTGTTGCATACACCTGCTACTTAACTGACTCTGCGGCAGCAGGTATTAATGCACTTAATACAGTAATACGTTCCTTTTTGGAGCCAGACAGTACTGGGTCTGAATACAGCTGTATCTAATACGTTTAACTGCTTTTGTATCAGTGTTGCTGTGAGCTGGTATGCGATATGCACCATCAGGCAATAATGCTTTAAAGGCTATAAATGGGGAAAATAGAAGAGTGATGACATGGGGAGCAAGCAGGGAGAAGAACAATAGGAATTCCCTGCTAAACTGTGACAGAATTGATTGCATGAAATACATGCACTGCAAAACTGACTCTGTGGCAGCACCTATCAATGCATTGATATATTCCTTGTTTGGGCCAGATGGCACTGGGTTCTATTAAAGGTGTACACAGCACTTTTACAGGCGTCTATGATACATTGACATACATTTATAAAAGGTATCATTCACAATTGATTAGCGATGTGCACCATTGTGCAATAATGCCTTATAAAAAAGAAATGGAGAAAATAGGACAGTGGTGATATGGGGAACAAGCATGGGGGAGTACAAAGGGAAATCCTTGCTAAACTGTGCCAGTTACTATTGATTGTATAAAATACAAATGCTACTTAATTGACTCTGTGGCACCACCTATTAATGCTTTGATCCATTACTTTTGGGAGCAGATGGTACTGGGCTCTTATCCAGGTGTACGTGCATGTTATTCAGACAGTTCATGTTAATGTAAAGCATACTTCCTCTATCAATTTTCTAGGTGTGGAAGTGCAATATTATATATCTGTACATATTTTATGGGCCATTGTCCCCCTCATTATGTATGCCTTTGTTCTTGCTCAAAGGAGATGACAGGTATGTCTCTTTTTCATTGTAACACGTCTATGCAATATTTTATGCCCCTATTTCTGTTTATGTATCCTTGCATTATGTTGTCCTTTGAGGAGCAATGCTGTGCAGAACCAATTTTATCTGTGAAGCCTTGGAGGTCATTCTGACATTTTGGGCAAATCCACTGACCGCTGGTGCTTTGATTTACACAGAATTGCTTTTTGCATTCACTTGCAAGGTTTCACAGTCAATAACACTGCCCCAAGCCACAAAACCTTGATAAGACATGCCTCATTAATAGGCATTGCTTGATGAGTACCATCTCAGTAGCAGATACACTGCATGCAGGGTCTGCATGAAACCTACATGGAGTTTATTGACTCCTGGGGTTTGTGTTTACAGATGTCAACTTTCTGCTTTGCTGAGCTTTGGCTCCATGAGCACACCTGAGGGCATCTATATGACTTTGACCTCAAACCAAATCCGACTATATTTGGGAAGTGACTATTTACTAGTCTTTGCATTAAATTAAAGGGATGAATTCCAGTAGAATTTGGTGTTGTATAATTCAACTAAATGAGCTGTTACATGATGCCAAATTCCAAAGGCTGCATCATTCACCTTATTTTACATATACTAATGGGTAATGGCAGATCCCTATGCCTGATTCCAGCAGTGGAAATGGGCGATCCATGCCCAACTACTTCAGCGTTGTACACTGGCAATGGTCACTAATGTACAAGATGAAGTGAGGGGTGAAGCCCATTGAAAATGAATGTGCTTCTCAATGTGGCAGAAGCTCCACCTTTGTGTTGAAAAAGGTACTGCAGGTAATACCTGGAAGAAAGCTGGACTGCCTGCAGTATTTATTCCCACCTAGAGATAAAGCTATACTGCAGCTATCCAGAGTTGAGGAGGGAATACCAGTGATCTCATGCTTGCAGAGTAATAGATAGTGAGAGCCATCCTCCACCTTCCTCTGGGACAGCTCATTTCACTTTGTTTAAAAAAACAAGTAATTTCCTGCCATGCCATTCAGCTGTCCCAGATTTAGCAGAATGTCCCTGACTTTTTCTGTAATATTTTGCCCTTTCTGTCATAAAATTTGATATTTTGTAGCATGTCACTGTGGATTGCAATCAGCCAGAGATTACAGTTAATACTTCTTAACATTCAGAAAAAGTATGTTAATGCAAAACTTGTTCTATTAACTTTACAAATGAATTAGAGTAATATTTAAAACTGTTCTTAATTTTAGGCCTTTTCCCCCTACTGTTTTTGGCTTTGCCCGTAATTGTTTTTGCATTGCCTTTGGACCTTATTTTCACAGGCTCAGTACCAAGTGCCCTGCATCCATACCAGGTCTACCAGGCATACTCCTACTTTCCCTCCCCAGACTTACTGCAGTTTTGTTTGAGCTGGTCATAGATTTTAATGGCATCCTGGAGGCTCAGCCATTTGTGCTTCCTTTCAGTGGGGGGGGGAGTATATGACCACCCATTTTCCCTTTCCACGTCCCCCATGCTCATTAAGTCTGAGGGCAACTCCCTTCATTGGACCATGACACCTGTTAGGGGAATCACCAAACAGCACCCTTCCCTGAGGAGTGACATGAGAATCCCTCCCTGCCATTCCATCAGTTGCTCAAACTGCTAATTGAACCTGGGACAGCTAGGTCTTAGGCAAGACTTAATTCCACTATGCAACTGGAGAAGCTGCTTTGTCATTACCCTCGGAGCAAACAATTTAAAGGCTAGGATCACTGGTAGTGTAGTCACCCCACATCCCTGTCCTTCTGCCTGTTGGTGGTAAATACAAGCAATACAGCCGTGCTGCTGGTCATGCCTGCATTTACTTTAAGTTCTACAGATGGAGCTGTGGCACTGAATGGCCCCATGACAGAGTAGCTCCAATTGTAAGATGAAAGTGATATTACAGGCAGGCTCCCTGTCTTCATTCCGTTCCTCCTTCAGATGGAACTGCTCTGCCCTAGGACTTCAGCCAGACACGGCAACACTGCCTAGTCCTCAGGCAGTATGGTACTATGCTCAGACAAGGTTATGTGGTTCATTATTTCTGAATTGCTTTATTTTGCCTAGGCATAGTCATTTCCCACTGAATTTACCACCTGGACACTATGAGTCATATCCCTCTCCTTGGAGTGATGTCATCCCAGAGGGGTGGGTTGAATTTTAATATTCAGTTTAGCAATGGCAGAATGGTGGATGCTTTGCACCCTTGTTACATCCATGTTTCAGAATCAAGACCAGAGTGTGCTTTGCACAGTATTTCCTGCTGTGGTATTTTTTTATTTGCATTCACAACTCATTTAATAAGTAATTGCCTGAGGTAAGGAAGAATACTGCTATTATTCTATGTGAAATTTGCAACTGGCTACAAGAGCTGTATGTTTTGTAACTAGCATCTTTACACTAGTTTTATGTTTAAACTCAGTGTATTTGCAGATGTTGACAGTCTGCTTAGCTGGGCTGTAGATACATGAGCATGCCTGAGGACATACACTTGGCTTTGATCTCAAACCAGATCTCACAACTAAGAAATGCTGTGCTTTTCACATTATGGCTTACAATGGTGAGAATTATTTTCAACAAAGCCAAGTGTTGTCACATTGCATTTTATAAAAAAAAAATCCATTAAGGTGGTATTGGTTTTGACATTGTTCAATGTGTACCTAAAATAATCTTTTGCAGTGTATAATTGTGTTCAGTTGCACATAGCTGTGCACAGTTGCATATGGCTGCCATCAGTTATAGACAGCTGTATGCTGCTCTGTACATTTGCACATAGTGGCTCTCTACACTTAGTTATAATTATTGCCATTATTTCAGGCAAACTGTAAATTGCCCCATTTTACTTAAGGTTTATAAGACAGTTGCTGCACACATTTCAATTGCTTCTATCACATGGAATCATGTTGATCTATTAAATTCATTTTATCCAAAAGGGATTTGCCAAAAAAATAATTGTGCCAACGCAACTTCCAGAAAACCTGGAAGCATTTTTTTTTTTTTGCAGCGGGGCAAACTAATCTGTATCTCTAATATGGAAAGACATTCCCAGACCCCCAACACTTATGCATACATATTCTGAAGTAACAGATAAGTGGAGAAAAGGAAACCCTCCACTCTTGAACAAAGTTGATTCAGCAGATTTCCTTCAGTCTATTGGCATTCATAGAATTGACTGTCAATAGACTGGCAGGCTCATCACTGAATTTGTCTCTTCTTACCATTCCACTGTTTTCATGGCATTTTGTATAGCCATTCTGTGCTACCCATTATCTGAATTTTGTTATTGCCATACTGCTGATTTCACTGCAGTTGTACTTATCATTCATTGTTACTGATTCATAGACTATGTTATTGGTCCAGATTCAAAAACAGATAATTTCCGTGCTGCTGTTATGAGCATGTCATGCCACAATGTGCACACAATCACATGTTATTTTGTATTCAATAAACTGGTCTACATATTGTTTAGAGCTACCAATCAAAGGTAAACAGCACAGTATGTTAATGAAAGCATAATTAGCTGGATTATAGGCTTATTAACCAATACAAGATGGCAGATTCATTCAGGAAGCTACAAAATAACTGTGTAAAGATGGTGTAGCCCTTTGCCATGAACACCAAAACCTATTGGAATACAACCACCATCATATTTAAAAAAAATGCAATGTTAGTTGCTACCACTGCTCTCTTGCATGTGTATGGGCAAACAGGTTCATATCTATGTTATTGATACTGCTGATAGATGTCGTCCAAGGAGAAGTGTGTTTAGACCCTGTTATACATATCATGGACTGCATGACATTGAAATAGTAGAATTGTGCAGGGTCAACAAGGAAACTCTACAAGAACTCTGCAATCTCTGCTGCCCACACTCTGACCCAGGAGAAATCAATGTGAACCTATACCAGTGGAAACTAAAGCATGTGTAGCATTAAGGATATCAGCTACTGGAACATTCCAGAGAACCACAGAAGGAATACTAGGGGTGTCACAGGTCACAGCTTCCAGAATATTTCATCAGTATCTTAATGTTATGTTAGAACATGCAAGAGAGTGCATCTATTTTCCACACACACACCAGAAGAGAGAGCAAGAACAGTGCAGGAATTCTATGCTGTAAGTCTTGGGCTTCCTACACTGTACTCATATTGAAATAAAAACCCCATCTGGTAAACAGATTAATACATGAATCAATAGGAAATTGTTTCACTCAGTCAATTGCCAGATTATATGCAATGCCTGAAGGATCATCCTCAATGTCTGTACAGGCAACCCAGGCAGTTACCATGACTCACACATACAGCACACCTTGCAGCTGTACACAAGGTTTGCTTAGGGTGATGTTACACAAGGCCATCTCCTGGGTGATACAGGTTATGCACTGGTACCATGGATCATGAAACCAATCCGAAATGTGTACACACCTACTGAAGAAGGATACCACAATGCCCACACTCAAAATAGAAACATCACAGAGGATGTGTTTGACATTTTGAACTTATAGTTACACTGTCTAGACACGTCAGGGGGTGCCCTGCAGTACGACCCAGACACTTGTGCAGGAATTCTCACAGTCTGTGCTATGTTGCACAATATCTTCTTGAGAAAACAGCTGTAACAGAGAGAACAAGGGACAGGACCACACATTCTTTGACCACAGGTGGAGGCAGTACACCTGGCACATACAGAAAGGCATTCTGAGGGAGAAACTGAAGCTGCAGAAGTAGCTAGTAGATATAGTTGTGCACAATATACCCTTGCCCTGGCTAAGAGACAAATGATAGCACACACACTTACCTACAAAGGAATAGAAATAATTACCTAAGCACACAGAAATCTTAAAAGTTATGCCATCTGATGTCCACAAGCAGACAGAGACAGCCCTAAAGCACATGACTGATAACTATAATATCAAGGTAAGTGTGGAACCTGTAGTATATGAACAAATGTGTAAGTAGATAAACTACCTGCATACTGTCAGTCTTGTAACTAACCTATCTGTGCATCAGACATATATGCAACCCTAAGTCAAACCCAAATGATCAAAGCCTATGGCACTGTCATCATCATTCTCACAGGGTTGGGTGGCTCAGTAGGCTAAGGGTGACACCAAAGTAGTGAGTGTGTTTGAGTAAGAAACATAGGACATTCATTAAAGTATGAAATATCTCAAGAGCAGAAACAGAAGATATACCCCAAGAATGTTAATGTGCTTTTACCTTGCATGTGTGTGGTTTGGTATGGTCAGTTTTTGTGAAATGTGTGTTTGCTGCATGAACATAATCAAGCTGTGTGGTAATACTACATCCTGCCATGTGTGACAGGTGTGAGCAGTGCATGCTACAGTTGTCTTTTCAGTGTCATCACTGCCAACCATGCAAACTGTCTCTGCCAGGAGTTGCACTGCAACTTCCATGTCCAAAGTAGGGTTGCATATATGTCTGATGCACAGATAGGTTAGTTGCACATGAATATGAGTGATGTCTGCTGGACAAGATTTCCTCACAACTATGCCCAGTACCAAGACCCCATGGCCTACTACATGTCAGTGTGGACACCTCACTTACTGATAGAGTAGTGGAAATAGTGCCAGTATGGGAAGGGGTATTGACACTGCCACATCTGCTAACATCAAAGGATGCTGTGGCTCAGTGGGCTCATGGATCCTCCCCAAGCAAACATTCCATCACAGGCACTGCCTGATCCAGTGTGCCACTCATCCTGTCAACTGAGTCACCCACGCAGTTGAGGCAGTCATGCAATAGAAAATGATAACACAATACTGTGAAGTAACCATACTAATTTGGATAGTAAAGCAAGAACTGACATATTGCAGTATACCAGCAGAGACTTTTTAAAATTGCATACATTGTAAAATGCCTTTTCCCATCGCATTTTGACATACATTCAAAATATGAACATATAAGCAGTTTGTGTAGAGGACAATCATAACTTATGAAATAGTGCAGTGATTTATAGAACAAACTCCTCCAAGTAACTAGCAGTTATGCTCTGTCTGTATACAATCAGTGTCCCCTCCTTTCACAACCATAACCACACCATTACCTTTCTATAGTGTAGATTTAGCCCTTTGAGGACTGTGAAGATGCAAATGATGTGTGAAAACATTAGCATTCCTGAATACCAAAAAATCACTTGGTGTAGTGGTTGTAATCATGGTGTAGCTAGTTACACGACTGTATGTACATGCCCTAGTACTGCAGAGAAGAACAATGACAATTGCTTAGCAGAGTGCAGGCAGAGCTCGCAAGTGAAAGAAAGAGTGAACAATTTTATTTCTGTCATCTCCATTAGCACAAACAGTTTTGTCACTAATGCCCAGTATCCTTAATGAGTGAGTGATGTGCACATTCTGTATACCTGTTTCTGAGGCAGAAGTTGTAAATGCAGTTCTTTGATCCCTTAACAAAATTTCTCTGGCATTCAAATCTAGACAGTGTGAAGAGGATGTGGAAAGTATTACAATAGATGTATGATTTGCTTTCATCAGAACATCATATACTTTTTCTGTTTCTTGCCTTGTGCAGAAGTTCACTGCTGAGTGGAGCTCAATCAAGTTTACCTGCTTATAGGATCATAGGATCATAGGACGTTACTAGGCTATTGACCCTGAGGCCATTATAAGCCTAGCCAAGAGTTTAGCCCATGTTTAAACAAGTCAGCACCTGATGCCCCACTCCAGTAGGGACACAGGCGGAATCCCAGGGATGTATTTTCCATTTCCCATCCAATTATCCAGGTTGTGCTTAAGGGAAAAAAAGTGACTAATTTTATTTGGGAAGCCTTCTGTAGTACAAATATGGTTAGTGGCAATGCACAGATGTCAGAACTCTGGAGAGTACTGAGTGGAGAACATCCACATGCTGTATACTGTAACTGTCTCTGTTGCACAAGCTGTATGTGCATTGAATATAGAGGTAGAACACATGTGATCCAGGGTTCAAATGCAGATGGCACTTAGTGTTTTACAAAGGTTGTCAAAACTCAATTTCAAACAGAACTTTGATTGGGAAGGTAACACTGCAAACAAATGGTAATTATAATTATGTTTATTGCAAGAAATGTATCATTTGATAGATATTTTTTTAAGTAGTATATCTCACAAGTGATTTACTTATGGAACACAGTTGAATGTGTGTATAATTGTTTAGGCAGGATTAATTATGATAATGAATTAACAATTCACTTGCATATCTATTAAACTTCTCTCCTCGCATAGAACAACTCTGTAGTGATGTATGCATCATACTCCAATCTTTATTAACTAGCTCATGAAAGTCTGTGCATCTGACATACATTCACAAACAGTAATGATGACTCTTTCATAAGAATTTATTTCACAAGACTTCCTAAAGTCACACACATATGGACTTATTTCATGTATATCTCCAATCATACCGAATGCAGTTTTTTCTGTAATGAAGATGGTTGAAAGGGAGCTGTCTTGGAGCACTGATAAATAATCACCTTGACTAAAATGTGTGCATTATTTCTGCCTTGGGTTTGATTCCCACATTGGTCAAATAATTTTACAGTGTGTAGTTTCAGAAAATTATATGCTAGGTTATTCTATTTAACCTCCAAGCCATGAAGACTAACAATCAAAGCCATTTAGCCATCTGCAAAAATATTAAGAGGTTGAGCATCACACATGGTACATCTCATTGCCATGTTTCACCCTGTCATTGTGGTTTGATAAAATACCTTCCAGTTGTTTGCAAATGCCTCTCTGTGCTTTTCATAGCATAAATGCAGTTGGCATTGTTGTGCATGTTTGTGCAGTAGGTGTTAAATGTGAGACTGGAATTTGGCACCATTTCATCCTTAGAGTTATTGCTTGACTTCTGCAGGCATGGCTGGTGAGGGAGATGATGGTGCTAAATTTAGAGCACAGAGGTGCAGTGCTGATGAGTCCAGTATATTTGTGGTACTCCTCATGAAACAGTACAAGTGTAGGTTGCTGTAGGGAGACTAAACTGGGTCTCAGTATAAGACTAAGTATTAGAACAGATTAGTCAAGTCTGTCTCCAGTGCAACTGGTATCCCATGCACTGGACATAATGGTCATCATCACAACAGTGACCTGAAACAGCACATGAAGGACCATAGATGATGGGAAGATGATTTAAGATCTGCGGGCATTCCTCAGTTGTTTAAGTATACTGACCCATCTGTAGTGAATGATATAGAATACAGTATCCAGCCAAGACTGTTATTCAGTATGCTTTAGTGTCTCTTCTTCTGTGCTGTACAGCTGCTTAAGACATTCCAACAAACCATGAGGTGCACCAAGAGAGGATAAATCACTTCAGAGAGGCAGGGGATATCTATGTATCAGGTCTTACTGTAATCCGTATAGCTATTATAATTGTATGAAAAATAGCAATACTGTAGTAAATAGTTGCATTTATATTATAGCGGTACAACTGATTAATGATACAACAGAGTAAGACCTTCCCATCATACTTGGAACTGTTTATTTTCTAACATTATATAGTCATGTGATTTGCCATGGATCTAATCATTTTTCTCCTTTGTCTCACCCCACGATTTCTCTTTCAATTTTTTCTTTTTTTTTGGGGGGGGGGGGTGTTTTATATGGCTTAAAATATTCTGTTGTCATACATTTCTGCTTACAAAAACTGACATATAGCACAGTGAGGTACACTGACCACTGCTTAATGGTCCACAATCCACAGGTTACAGTACTGACTCCCAGCACTTTAGGGTCCCATGCTGTCAGCTCAGCCTCCACACCTCCTGACCTACCTGCCCCATCTGCATCAGGTAGCTGTGTCCTGGTAGCTGGTGCACTGGTACCCTCTAGGAGTAGTATTTTTGGCGATGGTGATTTTGTCAACCACCAAGAGCTGACAGAGCTGGTGGAGGCTATAATGGAAAGGGGACTCTGTGCCTAAACTGGCCATGAAGAAAAGGTGGTTTGTCACATTGCAAAGACAATACCACATCGAACACTTACACTGGAAACTGACACAGAATGAGTGATGACAGTTCTGATAGTGAGGACTAAATTCTCACTCTGTACAAGCTTGATGTGGGTACACCTCTGACGTCCCCTACCTATCCCCAATAATGGTGTCGTTCAACCTTTTGTGTCCATCACTACCCTTGTCTCCCTTGTTTGCCCTGTATGTCTGTGCCTTCTTCCACACCTAACCTTCTTTCCAGACCCTCACATTCATCAGTGCCTTCTCCAACATTCCTCTCTCTTTGAAAGAAAAAAGTAAAAAAATGGACACCTTTCCCACAAAAAATAATGACCCATATATAGCTCTATACTTCACATATGTCTCTCCTTGACATACTTGATTTGTTACAATTGGCTGTACAGCATTATTCTGTTACAGTCACCTACCTTTGGTGTGGTGACAGTCCAAATCCCTGCAAATTCTGGTATTCTTTCCCCTGTGTCCTCACCTCTGCTCGCATCTCCATTTCAGCACTTTCCAGTCATCCCCATTCTTGCATGCTTAATCTGGTCAAAAATAGAATCACACACAATACACAGAACCAGAAATGGCCCTTAAGAAAGCCTTCACTTTTTCCCCTTCAGTATTTGCTCAGATGTTGGCATCATGCACCAGTGCCAAATGACAGTGAATGGCTGTTCATGCCCTTTGGCAAAACCTGGTCATTTGTTGCCATCACCCACAGCAGTCTGGTTATCCTTGTACAAATGTGCATAAACAAGCTGCACTTTCAAAATACAGAGTAAAGGCAGACTGTAGAAAATCACTGGCAATAGTTGTCAGAGTTGTTTGACTTTTGGATGTAGCCAAGTGCAATATCCTCTGTGGAGTGTTGACATAAATTAGTTGCCTGAAGATTATTTTTTGATGATAGCATAATGAGTTCAATTCCATATGGATATCACATTATTTTGTACTGCAATGTTGTACTTATGTTGCATGACACATATCTTACCTTTTTATCCAGATAAGCATTTGCCAACACCAACCTTATGCTACTCAGGTCTTCATCAGGATTTGCCTGTCCAACAGCTTGTTGATCCACTGAGCCAACACTTACTGATACAGAGCATAACATATTAATACTGAGGCCACACTGTAAAGATGTCCATTAACTCATTCAAGCCTATAGAGCCTTTTTGTATATTTCTAATTCACATCCATAACTCTTTATTGAGTCCACAACTTTCTGGAGTCTGGCTTCATTTTCTAATTGACATTCCAACTAATAATATGCATTATTAGAAAGTGCAAGGTGTTATTAACAAAGTGACACTGAGATTATTAATCTAGGATGTCATACATATAGAAATTAATCATTGTTCACTTATTATTCATATCTTCATATTTATGTTCATATTTTCATAACAGAGAGTCTTACATGTTATTGAGGTTACACTGAGAAATACCACAGTAGGAGACAGGAAAGTTCATTGCCAAAGTCCAGTTATATTACAACATGCCTGATATATTGCATGCTGTTTGTTACTAATTATGACAATAAACACTATTTCCATATATACTTAATACTTCAAAAACAAGTGGCTTACAAACTGTTACATGACATGAGGTGAAACCTTAGATGTTGTTGAAGAAAACTGTCTTTCAAATTTATACTATAAGCTGCACATGTTGAAAAAATTCAGTGTTATTTATATTGCTAATTGTACAATTAAGCATATGTTTTCATGTTTCTGTAAATATTTCAATAAACACACATTAATTGAGGAATTTCTTGTTATGTGAAAACTTAGGTTTGATTAACAAAAATGTTCTAACAATATACGTCTAGGTTATACAGCTTACAAGTTATGGCAAATTGTGTAAGTTTAGCAAATAAATATAAATTTGGGTTTGTGTGCATTATAATATACTGTTTATGGAAAGACTGTGAATGTATTGACTATTATCACAGTGAAGAGTACCTCTTACTGACAACATTGCAATTTGTCGACTAATAGCTTTTTTATTCATATTATATTTACTTTTGTTTATCTTATCCTTTTTAAGTTTATTTTTCAGAAAATGTTCTGGAATGCAAGATGGGCATGGGCAGCTAGAGGTGTCACATTCCACATCATTTAGATGTTAATGATTTAATGAAGTATAGCACCACCCTTTCATAGAAGTCTGTATATCTGTCTATCTACACCCCTTCTCTCTCTCCCCTTTGTACTATTGACTATTTATTAGGCTGATGGATGTGAATGTTATGTTATGGCATTTTCAGACTGCCATTATTTTGCTGTAGAATAATACCTGCATCATTCATTGGCAGAATATGTTATAACTGCCTCTTCAGAGGTATGATTTTGATGTGTTTGAAGTATGATTTTTTGTTGGGGTAAGAAGATAATGGTCAAGTCTGTAAACATAATGTCTCAACTTGACAATGGTTCAAATCTAGCATTACTTGAAACTCTTACTGCCTACTTTATTATGTGCCTTTCCTGTGAATAAGTTGCCTTTGTATCTGTCTAAGCCTCTTCTGTTTTATCAGTTGTAGTCCTCAGCATTTGTTTGAGGTCTGGCAATGAAAAACTGTACCATGTGACTGGTAACTGTCATTGCAGGTGTTACTGCAAAAAGCAGTGGGTGTTTGCTTTACAATGCATTCTACATCCAGTTAACTTGTGATTTCCCCTGAAGCATGTCTTGTTTGTAGTAGGTATGGCAGATTATTTCAGTAGATACTACACATAAAATTTGTCCAGGCAACCTATTTAAAATAGCCATTCCTATGTATTTTTAAAGTCATGAGAACAAGTTACTATATTAATCACATTCTGACATGATTTGTAAAATGATCTGCTTAATGGAGTAAAATGCTGCTTTAATGCAGCTTTTTCATTTAGCTCAGAGAGTTTGCACCTTGTGCCACAAAGAAAGCTTGGTTGACAGGTGGATTTTCTTCATTAAGTACTGTTCGGAGTTCTGATGCCTGTGCATTACCACTAAGCCTGTTTGCACTGTAGAAGGCAAAACAAATTAAAGTTTTTTTATTTTTTCCTTCAGCAGAGAACTCTTGTTTGCTCACAGTTTACCATTGTGCAAGTGGAGAAGAAAAGCACAACCCTTCATTTTTGAATTGAGCTTTGGAGCTAACATGGAAAGGTAAATACAACATGTGTAGGTCCACTGAACACCACTAAACAGTGTTAGTTCACAATCCCAGTTCAACACATCAAAGCATAATCACTCACATGCTAACAATCTGCTATCATCAGTGCAAATATGTTTCTCAGTATTGTGCTTAGGAAGAGATTTTGAACATAAATAAATATCATTAGTGGATTATATTACTTCATTGCATGGAAATTGTTTAATGTATTCATGTGAAATGCAATGAACCGAGTGGTTAACTGACCAGATCTTTCTGGACAGTTGGTTTGCCCTACAGCACTAACATTTATGAATGATGTACAGCCACATACATCCTTGAGGAACATAAATCATCATTTTCATTCCTCCTGCATGGGATCATTAAGGATTGCTTGGTATTCACAGTCTACATTGTCCATGCAAGAGCATCTACTATTGCTAATGTCACTATCATTCATTAAAGTTTAAATACCAAATGCACAAAGGAACTCCATAATGCTAACACAGTGTTCTTCCAGCCTCCAAATGTTGAAAAACAACTTTCCAGAAGCACTTATGCAGAGTTAGTTTAATACAACAAAGACTGTTTTTGACATAAAAAAAACTTTACATTTTATAAAACAAATAAAAAGTTAACACAAAAAATGCGAATTCCCTCAAGAAGGTCTCCGTAAACACTGTACTTGCACCACGAGCCAATAAACCAATAATTAAACGATTGTTTATAAGTTAAGCACTTTTGTCCTTAATCTGTTAGGATTTCATCAGAACTAATTCATCCAATGCAAAGACATTTTTATTTATAATTTTTATTCATTACAACATGTCTTTTAGAACCAATCAATGGTCAGTTACCATAGCAACATATTGAAACAAGATGTTTTGTATCATCTCTATAAATCTTTCAAATATTTAAATCAGTTATGAATACATAAAGATGAAATAACCATTAGGTTTTTGAACTAATAAATATCAAATTTTAAAATTTTTAAAATATATATGTTGTATGTTTAAATGTATATGCTCCAAAAATAAATGTTATTAAAAGAAATTAACATAGGGGAAAGGGATGTGTTTAAATATTATTGGTGAAATACTGTATATGTAAATAAAATGGCCAATGTAGACTCTTCATTTTTTCCAGGTGTACATCTAGAAGTTACAATATTGATGTTAATGCATATATTGTTAAAAGGTTAGGTGTATTTGAAAACATCATGTATAAAAAATACATGTGTAGAGGTGTTCTGGAGGTGGTGAAACAATATTTAAAGTTTCACACTCTTCATTTTCAGTGTGGGTGTAATAGAAATGAATTCATTTTTTCTTCTTCTTTTGGCTTTTCCCAGTTAGGGGTCGCCACAGCAGATCACCTGTCCACTCATGATTGGCAGTGGAGTTTTATGGTGTCGGGTTGCCAACCCGGCATCCATCCTTCCACAGAAAGCACACACACACACACACACACACACACACACACACACACACACACACACACACACACACACACACACACACTCACACCTAGGGACAATTGAGAGTGCCCAATCCACCTACAGCAGGTCTTTGGGAGGAAAATGGATCACCCATAGGAAACCCATGCAACCACAGGGAGGACAAGCAGCCTCCACACAGAAGGCACCCCAGCTGAGGATCGAACTTGAGAACCTCTTGCTGTGAGGCAGTAACACTAACCGCTGCATCACTGTGGCCGTCCAATAGAAATGAATTCATTTACATCTGGAAAACTGGCATAATTTAACTTAAGTTGCCAATTCAACTCTATATATTCAATAACATTTTCCCAGTTGCCCCCTATCATCTATAGGAATGATTTGTAAGATGACAAACACAAATTTCTTAAACCCTTGACCTACCAAAGATTGTTCAAACAATGCATTGTTGCTATTTTTACTTTTAATGTCATAGTTGTATTTGTACATCCTTTTATGTAAAGCCCGTTCACCCTTCCCACCATAGAAGACAGGGCAATTTGTGCACTTTGCTAAATAATTCATTCCCTTTGTAAACTTTACTTGAACTAGGTGAATTTTAATACTTTTGTAGCAATCTAAGGTTATACTTGTGGTATCCATTATATAACAACACTGTCTACAGCAACCACATTCTTTTGTTCTATTGTACTTACCATAGATAGTAAATTGATTGTGCTCTAAAAGTTTTACCAGTTTTGTATGCAAAGTTTAGTTTCTTGCCCACTTTGTTGTAAATGTCCTTGCCTAGCTTCAATATACTCCAGTTTTTCTTAATAATATTTTTAACATACTTGTTTTTATCATTATGTTCAAGTATCAACGTCTATGACAATTTAATAATGCTGTTTTTTGAAGTAGTGAGGTTGATTATGAAGGCTCAGTGTAGATAAGTTGTTTGTATTTAAACCCCCCCCCCCCAGTTGCTGCATATTTGTTTCCCACTTGCATCTAAAAATGTTTCTGGGCAACCTCTCTCTAAAAACATACATATAATGAACTGACTGGTTAAATGACCATTTAATTCTGGACAGTTTTGCCTGCACTGCAGCATTGATATTTACAAATGATATACAACCACATACATCCTTGAAGCACATAAATTATCATTTTATTCCTCCTGCATTAGAACATTAAGAATTGCTTGGTATGGGCAGTACACATTGTCCATACATGAGCATAAACCATTGCTAATATCACTATCATTCATTAATATTTAAATACCATCATCATAATTTGGTTGTCCACTGCGGTGGTGGTGCTGCGGTAGCGTTGTCGCCTCACAGTTAGACGTTGCCCGTTCGATTTTCAGTTAGAGCGTCTTCTGTGTGGTGACATGCATGAATGGGCGTTCCTTCGTTGAAGGTTGTGCGTTAGGCCTGGCAAGCCAGCATGTCAAAATCTACTGCCAATCATTAGCGGACCGGAGTTCCGCTGTGGCGACCCCTAACCGGGAAAAGCCAAAAGAAGAAGAAGAAGATCATAATCTGGTTGTCCATAAATGATTCATTGTCCAGCCTGTGTTTCACAAGTGTGTGTTTTCATATACACAAGACAGGTAGGTTCATGTCACTCTCAGTTCTGTGGTATACATTCATGACAGCAGAGCTCACACAGGCCAGAGGTATGTATGTATTATTGATCCTAACATTGCCCTTCTCCATCATATCAACAAATACGGATTTACACAAAACCTTCAGCATTGCAGTATCTTCTCTGACACAGAATGTGAAGCTAACCCTATCTACACTGCACTGGCAAAATATAAAATTCAGATGTCAGCAGTGTCCTCTAGATTACATAGCTAGAGAGGTAGGGGAATCTAATCTCACAGAAGTTAATGTGTGAGTCTCTGTGTGTGTGTGTGTGTGTGTGTGTGTGTGTGTGTGTGTGTGTGTGTGTGTGTGTGTGTGTGTGTGTGTGTGTGTGTGTGTGGAGTTCTGAAATTTTATTTATGTATTTATTTTATTTATTTATCATTTGTTGTCCAGGAAAATCCGACTAGGTTCCACAGAGCCTGTTTTCAGCGGAGGCCCGGGGAGAAATGCTCCAGATGCATGTCTTTGGAATACACCTTAAGTACAGATGACCCCAATAAAACAGCAATCTGGAAATAATTTTCACTACAGGGTGAGTCCACATCAGTATCATATCCTTCTCCCAACATCATCTTCTTTGCAGCACCACACTGATGTCATCCTCTAGAAAGCATAGTTTTGTACTATAAAAGTCAGACTTCTGTGGTCGTGCTTGCATTAAGTACTGTGCCCTTTAGATTACATACCTAGATAGGTAGGGTGTTCTAATCTCACACCAGTCAGGATTTGTGTGTGGGTGTGTGTGTGTGTGTGTGTGTGTGTGTGTGTGTGTGTGTGTGTGTGTGTGTGTGTGTGTGTGTGTGTGTACACGTGTGTGCATGGAGTTGTGTAAATATGACATTACTTACTAGCAGGAAGCAAATCTTTCACTGTAAAATGAGTTCACATCTATGTCAGACCATTCTCACAAAATCATTTTATTTTATTTATTTATTTTACATTTGTTGACCAGGAACATCTGACTGGATAAATGCCCATTTTCAGTAGAGGCCTGGAGAGAAAAGCTGCACAGTAAAATTCAGACAATCATTACAAGCAATGCAGAGGTGTTCACATTCATAGAAAGTAACAGACTTAACATTTCTAAGTAACATATTATTCATGCTAAGTTCAAATCACCATATCAGGTATGAAGGTTGACATAGATCAGTTTAAGGCAAAGTAAGATTCTGGTTTAACAGTATTGGATAGAGTACACATAAGTATTCAGTTTAAAGTTTAGATATTCCATACTAGTGAGATAGAGTAGAATAGAGTAGTGAAGGAGTTGGCCAGGTAGGTAGGTAGAGGGGAAAAATAGTAACTGGGTGGTAGGTAGTGAGAATTAGTAGCAGGGGAGAAATAAGGAAGGTTGAAAGGATGTTAAGATAGGTATGAGAGGCAGAAAAAGAGTTATTAGTATAAGTAGTTGATGTAGGGAGATAGAGTATGTGAGGTGGTTAGTGGATAGCTAATTTAGTAATCTTTGAGTGGTCTATGAGTGATACAGACCATGTGGTGGTAGAATGGATGGAGCTGGTGGATGCTAGAGTGGCTGTCAGTGTAGGAGATGAGGCTGTAGTAGCAGGCAGGGGAGAGATGAGGCTGTAGTATCAGGCAGAGGAAAGTAAGGTGGCAGAAAATTTAGCCAGGTGGGGAGCATGTGCAGATCCATGAGTGCTGTAGGTGCTCCTTCAGGAGTTTTTTTAAAATGTGGCCTTTGAGACAGCTGAGGTAATATATGTTGACAGGGAGTTCCAGATTTTGTCAATCTAGTTGGGGAAGAGGGAGTCCCCTGTTGTGTTGTTGGTTTTTGTGATCTTAATTAGTCTTTTGTTGCTAGAGTGAAGTTGTCTGGTATTAGCTTGGGGTACTAGCAGATTAGCCAGCGATGGGGTTTTGTCTGGGAATAATAGGGGTTTTGTCTAGGAATAATAGGAGATTGTGGGCAAAGGATAGTTGATAACTCAAGAGATTAGGAAATTCAAGCTAGTCAAGTTGCTTTAGGATAAGCAATGATGGACACGATAGGGGGCACCTGTTGCGGATTTTGCAATTAGATTATAGCAAGCGTTGAGCTTGGCAATTGCGGTTTTGGGTAGGTTGGTGAGAAGGGGTGAGGAATAGAATAGTTTTGAAAGAAGGTGAGTCTGAACAATTATCATCCTAGCAGTTTGTGTTAGGAATGGTTTATTTTTATATAGACTGCTTATTTTTTGTGGACATTTTTTAATGGTTTGTTTAATATGATGATCAAATTTGAGGTTGTTATTGATGGTAATTCCTAGCAATTTGTTGTGAGTGTCAGGGGAGATGATGGTGCCAACTCTGTAGACTATGTTAAATGGAATGTGTCTGGTGGTAGATTTGTTGGGTGAGAAAAGTAATAGTTTGTTTTTTGGGGGGGTTTAGAATTAGGTGTTTGCTAAGAAACCAGTTTTCTGTGGTATGGAAGGCTTGTTGTGTTATAGAGAGAAGTGTCTGAGGGTCATTGACTGAACAGACAAGTGTAGAGTCTTCAGCATATTGTATAACTGCTTCATCCTGACAGATAGTGTGAAGATTGTTGGTGAAAATGGAGAATAGGAGTGGATCTAAATGTATCCTTGTGGGACCCCTGTGGTGACGGGTAGCAGTGAGGATAAGTTATTGTCCCACCGTACTGCTTGCTGTCTTTCATGTAGGTAGTTCTGAAACCATGCCAGGGTTTGGTTACTTAGGGTGAGGTCAGTAAGCGCATGTAGCAGTTTGGGGTGGTTGACGATATCAAAGGCTATGGATAGGTCCAGAAATATGGCAGAGATTAGTTTGCCTATGTGGTTGTTTTGATTGGTGAGGTTAGTGAAGGAAAGTAGGGCAGTGGTAGTGCTATGAGCCGGCCTAAATCCATGTTGTGTAGGAGAGAGAAGTCAGTTGTCAAGCAGGTATGGTATGAGTTGGTGGTGGATGCATTTCTCAAGTATTTTGGCCAGAGAAGACAGAATGGCTATGGTACAATAGTTGGTGAGATCGGTGGACATTCCCCCTTTATGGAGGGGGATAATATAGAAGGTTTTCCAGATGGGTGGGATTGATGTTTCTGAGATAGATGTATTTAGTAGCATAGATACGGGGAAGGAAAGTTCATTAGCAGCCAGCTGAAGGAATTCAGCAGGTAGTCTATCAGCTGTTAGTGAAGTAGGTTTGAGTTTAAGTAGCAACTTTTTGACATAGTTGGTTGGAATGGGTTGAAATTATAAGGTATTTTTAGGTTTGTCTACAGGTTGTGGGTGATTAGTGGTAGAAGATGTAGGCTGTTTTTGAACAAGATTAGAAATAGTCTCTATGAAATATTTGTTAAATGCGTCTAGTATATTTGTGATTTCATTAGAGGAGGCAGGGGATGGGGTGGAGGTCCAGCGAGGGTGGAGTATGTTGTTTATACCTGCCCAGAATTTCTTGGGATTGCTTTGGTGCTTGTTTTATAGCTCAAGGGAATAATTACTTTTATCTAGGAGGACTGATCTTTTTTGTTTCTTTTCTGAGCTGTAGGAATTGTACCTTAGTTGCTGGGGTTTTAGTGGCTCTCCAGGTATGCCAGGTTTTGTTGTTTTCTGTTTGGTAAGCCAGGGGGGCTGGTTTTGTTTTGAGTTTAGTGATACAAGGCAGGGCTTGGGCATTTAGAATACTTAAGAAGGTGTTGTTGAAAAGGTTTATGGTTTCTACTAGGGGTAAAGTCTTTAGTATGCTCCAATTATGGTGTTTTAGGTTATGTTTGAATTTGTTGGGATCAAAGTTTTTTGTGTTGGGGGTTGTTATTGATCTGGACGTAGGGTTGGACTGGGTTTTTAATTTTAATAGAAAAGTGGGTTGATGGTCACTTAAGGTGTCTGGGAGGAGACCTGCCTAGTATGGGGTGTTTGTCCTGTTTATTAATATCCAGTTTAAGCAGCTTTCTTTAATTTTAGGAGTTCCTAATCTAATGCTACTTTGGATAACTTGTGAAAAGTTATAGAGGTTAATATAGTTGGTTGAGTTTAAGGCTGAGCAGGTATTCCAATCTATGTTGAAATCACAGAGTATAATGGCTTCCTGAGGGAGGTATTGCTTTGACCATTGTAAGTAGGCTTCCAGGGCTGGGATGTTATTGCCTGGTAGTATATAGCATGTGACAATGTTAAGTGACATTTTGTTACTAAGTTTGAGTTTAGCAAGGAGGATTTCAGAGTTGTTGAAAGCAGGAGTTTGTAGATTAATTGTGGTACTATTTAGGGTATTCTTATAGAGCAGGGCTACTCCTCCTCCTTTTTTAGATAGTCTATCTTGGCAGAGTACATTGTAGCCAGTATGCAGAAGTTATTTGTCTGCAGTAATGGGCTTTAGCCAGGTTTCTATCAGACATAATATATCAGAGTTGTAGGTTGAGAGTAGTACATGTAGTAAGTGTACCTTATTGTTAACACTTTGAATATTTAAGCACATAATTAGTAGGCTAGTTTTTGGCCTATTGGTAGGTAACTGGTTTGAGGAGAGGGTGGTATCTGGTGGGATGGTTTGCATAGGGTTAGGTCTTGGATTTGGGTGAATATCATCTGCAAGTATTAATTGGTAGTTAATGTGGTGGAGGAGTTTAGTAAGTTTAACTAAGATGGCTATGTTCCTGTCAGTAGTAGGTGATTCGGGGTGATTGGGAGTATCCTAAGTCAGTTTGGTGCTATTGTGATGCTATGGTACAGGTTTGCAGATATAAGTTGGTTGTAATGAGGAGTGCTGGGGTTATAGCTAGAGGTTTGTTTTGTAGGGATAGTGAAGGTTGTGTTTAGTGTGGTGTGGTAAGTGGTGAGGTAAAGGTTTAGTGTTAGGATTGATAGGATAGAGAGTTTGCATGAGAGTGAGGTGACTAGTTTGTGATAGTGGGTGGGTGTCTTTGTTGTGGGTGGGAGTGTGGAAAGAGATGTTAACTGGTAAATGTAGTAGAGGGTTGGGATGGGAATTGTAAGATCAGTGATTGGTTAGTTTTGAGGCAATGGCAGGTCTGTGATTGGTTGGATGTGAGGTGGGCAGGGATGGTTAGGTATAAAACTACAGGTAATGGGGCTGGGTGAGAAATAGGGGCAGGGTAGGGGAGCGGAGTGAGCCCAAACATTAGAGAGGGTGAATGGAGCAGGCAGCACTGAGGTCTGGGGGCAGGGATCCTGAAGAAAAACTATCAGTGAGCTTGACAAACGTAAGCTATTCTAAATCAAGCTTTATGATGTTACAAATCAATCATTTGAAGCTAATTAGAATGAGAAACAATGTGCTATCCTAAATCAAGCTTTATTCTGTTCAAGGTTTACTGTTAAAAGACCATTTTGTAGAATATTTAGCAAGTTGAAAGTGGGGGTTAGCAGGGAGCAGAGATGGGCTTTCTGCTTGGGGAGGCTTGGGAGCACAGCAAGGAGCTTCAGCAACAGTACAGCAGAGCTAGGATACTTTCTGCTCCATTATGGCTGTTGTAGACTTCAGGGTGTTACTTCTGAGCTGGAGACTTAACTGCAGTTAGCACCTTGTCAGCTACTAGTCCAGTGAAACAGTAGCAGCGTGGAAATATTAACCTGAATTACTTTTAAATAGCTGATTTTCAGCCTGTCTTTGTAGTTGTCACAACTTGAAGTAAATCTGGTTGAGGGTTTGATTCCTGATGCAGGGGATACACTGAATTAGTTTTAAATAGCTGTTTTTCAGCCTGTCTTTGTAGTTGTCACAACTTGAAGTAGATCTGGTCAAGGGTTTGATTCCTGATGCAGAGGATGCACTGAATTAGTTTTAAATAGCTGGTTTTCAGCCTGTCATTGTAGTTATCACAGCTTGATGTAGATCTGGGTGAGGGCTTGATTCCCGATGCAGAGGATGAGCTGAATTAGTTTTAAATAGCTGGTTTTCAGCCTGTC